>NC_053025.1:349261318-349561318 GCF_003073215.2 Triticum urartu
TTTGAAGTTTGAAAGCACGACAACTTTCCAAAGCAGGGCACTGGCAGAATTTATTGCAGAATGGACGCCAACACCTAATGAATAAGTGTAGGAAACAACTCTCCCCGACAAGCAGACCCTTAAGGAGTGGGTAATGTACTTTGATGGAGCCTTCTTGCTGTAAGTCGCTGGAGCTCGAGTGCAGCTTGTCGCACCCCCCGGAGAGCACCTCAAGTAAGTTATCCAAATGCACATTCCCAAGAAAGATGCTACCAACAACACAGCAGAGTACAAAGGGCTCTTTGCCAGCCTCAAGGTTGCGATAGAGCTGGGGATAAAGAAGCTAATTATCCGTGGTGATTCTCAGCTCGTTGTGAAGCAAGTAAATATAGATTATCAGAGCACACTAATGGAAGCATATGTTGAAGAAGTAAGAAGGTTGGAGGAACACTTTGACGGGCTGCAAGCAGAGCACGTACCTCATGCAGAAAACAGCATTGCTGACCACCTGTCAAAGTGCGCTCCTCAGAAGCTTCCTGTGGAACCAGGAACTTTTGTACTCCATCTGACTCAACCATCAGTTTTCCCTGGAGCCGCTGGTGAGAAGGTTGCCGGGGAAGGCCCTATGCTAGTTGGCGAGCGGCATTCTCCAGCAAAGGCTCGAGTTCTCGCTATTGAGGATAGCGCTCCCATGGCGGAGGAGATGCCTTTAGTCCTCGTCGTTGAGCCTCAGGCTCCGACATGGGCGCAGCATATAGTCCAATTCTTGCAAACTGGAGAACTTCTCGATGATCCAAAGGAATCTGAAAAAGTGGCTCACCAATCAAGTATGTACCAGTTTGTAGACGACACTCTGTATAGAAAGAGGCCAAATGGTGTGAAGTTGAAGTGTATCAGTCAAGAAGATGGACTAATGTTGTTGGCAAAGATACATGGAGGTGTATGTGGCTCACATTTGGGATCAAGAGCACTTGTCGGGAAAGCTTTCCGGCAAGGATTCTATTGGCCCACTGCCCTCTGAGATGCAACTGAGGTTGTCACTAAATGTGAAGCATGACAGTTTCATTCCACAAATATTCATCAACCTTCTCAAGCCAATCAAACAATCCCTTTATCCTAGCCTTTCGCGGTCTAGGGGCTCGACATCTTGGGCCCCTTACCCCGTGCCACCGAAGGATTTGAATTCTTGTACGTGGCAATCGACAAGTTTACAAAGTGGCCCGAGGTGGAGCCAGTGAAGAAGGTGACTGCGCAATCAGCTATCATGTTCTTTAAAGGATCTGTGTGCCGTTTTGGAGTGCCCAACAGGGTGATCACCAACAATGGCACCCAATTCACAAGCCGCGCCTTCATGCAGTATATCCAAAGCCTTGGAAGCAAGGTTTCTTTCACTTATGTTGCCCATCCCAAGAGCAACGGACAAGCCGAAAGGATGAACACTGAAGTGCTGCGAGGGCTCAAGACAAGAACTTTTGATAAATTGCAAAAATGCGGCAAGCGCTGGGTTGATCAGTTGTCAGTGGTTCTTTGGTCAATCAGGACGACACCAAATCGAGCTACTAGCCAGACTCCCTTCTCCCTGGTATATGGTGCAGAAGTGGTGCTCCCCACGGAAATCAGATACGGGTCACCGCAATACTTGCCTATGATGAAGTAGCGCAAGAGTAGCTGCGGCATGACGATGCCACCCTCCTCGAGGAAGATCGTCTCCGGGCAGCTGTACGTGTTGCACGATACCAGCAAGTCCTATGTCGCTATCACAGCCGTAGGGTTCACGCCCGGAGCCTTGAGGAAGGTGACCTTGTCCTTAGGCGTGTTTAGTCCGCCAAGGGTGCAAACAAGATGACACCGAAGTGGGAAGGCCCTTACCGGGTAGTACATGTCACCAAACCTAGCACAGTCTGTCTAGAGACCGAAGATGGCATCCCCATGCAAAACTAATGGAATATTGAGCATCTTTGTAAGTTCTACCTGTAAGGCGTGATTGCCAGGCCTTGCCCCGGCAACGTTACAAGCATAGTCCCCGAGACTTGTAACCCTTTGTACAAAGTATAAAATGAAGCACTTTCATAAAAACTTGCATGCATGATTTCCTGTTTGCTTAAATATGATCCTATTGTGATTACAATAGTTCTTGAATAAGGTAACTAACATGCAGCAAAGGGCCATGTGCTACCCTCTTTTCTCCCTTTCCTCTGATGATAACAGAAGGATTTCATCACAGATAGTTTCACGTGAAGAAGGATGAATACAAGCCCATGCATTGATGTAATGCCCTCGATGCGGCTATATCTCCCACGTGTCAAAGCACGACTTAGCGGCATAACCGCATTGAAAGCAATGTCGCAAGTGAGGTAATCTTCACACAACCCATGTAATACATAAGGGAAAGAGATACATAGTTGGCTTACAATCGCTACTTCACAAAATTACACGAATAAAGCATTACATCAACCAGATACAATCAGGGTCCGACTACGGAACCAAAATAAAAGAAGACTACCCCAAATGCTACACAGATCCCTGATCAACCCCAACTGGGCTCCACTACTGATCGACTGAAACGAAACAACACAAAGGACAAGATCTTCATCGAGCTCCTCCTTGAGCTGGGTTGCGTCACCTGCTCGGTAACATCGGCACCTGCAAACTGGTTTTGGAAGTATCTGTGAGTCACGGGGACTCATCAATCTCGCACCCTCGCGATCAAGGCTATTTAAGCTTATGGGTAAGGTAAAGGTATGAGGTGGAGCTGCAGCAAGCGACTAGCATATATGGTGGCTAACATACGCAAATGAGAGCGAGAAGAGAAGGCAAAGCACGGTCGAAGAACTATGATCAAGAAGTGATCCTAGAACTACCTACTTCAAGCATTACTCCAACACCGTGTTCACTTCCCGGACTCCGCCGAGAAGAGGCCATCACGGTTACACACGCGGTTGATGTATTTTAATTAAGGTCAACTTCAGGTTTTCTACAACCGGACATTAACAAATTCCCATCTGCCCATAACCGTGGGCACGGCTTTCGAAAGTTAAAATCCCTGCAGGGGTGTCCCAACTTAGCCCATCACAAGCTCTCACGGTCAACGAAGGATATTCCTTCTAGCGGGAAGACCCGATCAGACTCGGAATCCCGGTTACAAGACATCTCGACAATGGTAAAACAAGACCAGCAAAACCACCCAGATGTGCCGACAAATCCCGATAGGAGCTGCACATATCTCGTTCTCAGGGCACACCGGATGAGCAAGACATCGGGTAAGCCAGCCCAGAGTTGCCCCTGGTAGCCTCGGACATCGCTCGGTTGGACCAACACTCAGAGGAGCACTGGCCTGGGGGGTTAAAATAAAGATGACCCTTGAGTCTGCAGAACCCAAGGGAAAGAAAAGGCTAGGTGGTGAATGGTAAAACCAATGTTGGGCCTTGCTGGAGGAGTTTTATTCAAGGCGAACTGTCAAGGGGTTCCCATTATAACCCAACCGCGTAAGGAACGCAAAATCCGGGAACATAACACCGATATGACGGAAACTAGGGCGGCAAGAGTGGAACAAAACACCAGGCATAAGGCCGAGCCTTCCACCCTTTACCAAGTATATAGATGCATTAATTAAATAAGAAATATTTTGATATCCCAACAAGTAAACATGTTCCAACAAGGAACAACATCTCCATGTTCCAACAAGGAACAAACTTCAGTCTTCACCTGCAGCTAACAACGCTATAAGAGGGGCTGAGCAAAGAGGTAACATAGCCAAACAACGGTTTGCTAGGACAAGGTGGGTTAGAGGCTTGGTTCAACAATATGGGAGGCATGATAAGCAAGTGGTCGGTATCGCAGCATAGGCATAGCAAAAGAGCGAGCAACTAGCAAGCAAAGATAGAAGTGATTTCGAGGGTATGGTCATCTTGCCTGAAATCCCGCAAGGAAGACGAACGAGTCCATGAAGAAGACAAACGGACGTAGACGAACGGGTCCTCACAAACGCGATGTTACCGGAACCAACCTAAAGAAGCAAACACCGGAAAGAAGCACACAACATAGTAAACAACCAACACATGAACATGGTATGATATGCGAGATGCGGTATGCGATGCATATGCATGATTTGCAAGGGAATGCATGAACCTGGCCTCAACTTGGAAATCCAAGTGTGCCACTGGAAAGGTGAGATGAAATCGCTTGAAAACGATATAAAGATCACCGGAATCGGAGTTACGGTTTGGGAATGGCAAGCAAAACAAATATGGCACCGGTCTGCGATATACAGCAAGTAGCCATCTAAATTCAACGAGATGAACATGCTACAGCACTCAAACATGGCATCAAAATACATGATAGGAATCCATTCATGAAGCTTAACAAAAGACTAACACTGAGCTACAGCCAATTCCTCCATTAACAGGTTCAAACAAGCATGGCAAAACTGCATTTAGTAAACAGATTTTAGACTTGGTGAAATTAACACTTGTCTGGAATTTCAGATCAGATAGCACTCTTTGGAGCATGAAAACTATATGCTACAGGACCTGAACATGGCAAAGTAAATCATGGCATGGAGCTACTCAAAGAGATTAACAAAAGTCCCTTAGTGACCTTGAGCCAAAAGGGATCAGAAAATACAATTGCAAGCATGTGAACATGGCAAAAACATAATCAGATCACAGACTTAGTGAAAACTGGAGCATGCTGAAACAGATATCAAGTAGGCATGTTTACGAGCTCGATGCACTCACTACAGAGCAAGTCATGATAATCTAAGCATACACCCATCAAGAATACACAAAATAAAATCTAGACATGGCAAGAACAATAGCATATCATGCACGAATCAACTACAACATCATCGGCAAAATCGCTAACAAGTAGACAATCTTCCCAGATTCATGAAATGACAAAAATAGAGCTCGATTTACTCAAGCTAGGCTGATCCATAATTGCAAACAAAGGCATGGATGGATAGAGCACTACAAGATTAACAAATCATCCTTACTGATCCTCCTCAAAAGAGGCATGGATCACTAGGAAAACAACATAAACATATGGCCAAATGAGATAAACAGTCCAAGGACTTAGTGGAAATGCTAAGTCCCTGAAATCGGCATTACCAAGTGCCTCCCTTTGCAAGCTTGTGCTAGCCACCACACACATCACAAAAATACATGGGTTGCACCTCTGGATAGATGGCAAAACATATAACAAAACACATGTAGAGCTCATGGGCATATCATGCACGCAATAATCATGGCAAAAATGACAAATATCTAAATGGAGCAGCAGATCTGACAATTAACTCAAATAGCACTCTTCTAACAGCATTTCGGGCATCAAGATGAACTCAAATGAAAATGATGCACTGAGTTGAAATGATGTACTCTCTGAGACGAACATTTTGATATGCTATATGCATGAATCGGGGCTACGGATGCAAAGTTACGATGCGATGAACAGGAGCAAAATATTAGGGTTTCGGGAGTAGAAAGTCAACCCTGAGATATTTTCAGATCCAGATCTGGCGGCACGCAGATCGAGGTTGGCCGGAGGAGGAAGTTCGCCAGAGTTCGAGGACGGGGAGGAAGCCGGAGGAGGGTCGGGCCGGACCGGAAGAGCGGGGCGCCAGCGAAGGGCTCGGCGCCGACGCCGGCGAGATGCTCCGCGATGGCGCGCGCACGGAGGCCGAGGTCGGCGGCGCGGCGAGGCGCAACGGTGGCCGGCGACGGTGGAGAAGGCGGCGCGGTGGCGGAGCAAGGCAGAGGCGGCGGCCGAAGCTTGCGGTGGCGGCGGCAGGCGGCTGCGCCGGCGATGGAGGCGCGGGCGCTTCGGGGCGGCGGCGCTGGCGGTCCTGGCCGGGCGGACCCCGCCTGGGCTCCGCAGGCCGCGGCGGGCGCGCTGTAGATGGAGGCTGAGGTGGCGTGGCCTAGTTGGAGGGGAGGAGCGGCGCGGCGACGTGGCGCGCTCTGATTCGCCGGGGTGACGCGTCCGGCGGACATGTCCGGTGCGGGATGGATGTGTCCGGCAGCGCGATGAGGGAGATGGCTAGGGTTCATCCGCGAAATGATCTGAAATTTCGGGGAGGGGCACATATTTATAGGTAGAGGGAGCTAGGAGAGTCCAAATGAGGTGCGGTTTTCGGTCACGCGGTCGTGATCGAACGCTCTAGATGATGGAGAGGGTTTAGGTGGGTTTTGGGCCAAAATGGAAGGGAGTTGGGCTGCAACACACACGAGGCCTTTTCGGTCCCTCGGTTAACCATTGGAGCATCAAACGAATTCCAAATGGTACGAAACTTGACAGGCGGTCTACCGGTAGTAAACCAAGGGTGCTTGACAAGTCTCTGTCCAACCCGGAAATGTTTAATCCCCACACACGAGAAGAAGGTAGAAATGACCACCGGAGGAGAACGGAGCACCGGATTGCAAAACGGACAACGGGAAAAAATGCTCGGATGCATGAGACGAACATGTATGCAAATGAAATGCACATGATGACATGATATGCAATGCATGACACGCAAGCAATGACAAGGCAACAACAGCGAATAACTGGACGACACCTGGCACATCGGTCTCGGGGCGTTACAATTGATCCCCGACAAGCTCTCCTTATCTAAAACGATAAGAAGAACAGCAAAGAGAGATAAGTACACTGCATTGCATCCTATTTTTCCATGTTATACTTAAGTATGAGGAGCTTGCATGTAGGGAAACCTAGCCGCCTTTGCCATTTGCGCTCCTACCCTTGACTCGAGTCCACTCGACAAGTTTAGTTGTAGCTACATATGGGGGTGGGGGTTGGCCTGCGTTCGCGCTCACTAACCCGTTTTGGAGCTCCTTAAACATGGTTTTAGTAGCAGGAGCACCGAGGGCCGGCAAAGCTGTCTTGCCAGAGAGTTTTGTTTAATAAGGAGTATTGAAGGTTCGTCCTTTAGTATGTTTAAATATATACACAAACGTCCGTCAAGCTCTTTTTCCAAATTTACGTGAACAAACAAGTATAGATCGTATGAAGTACTAACATGGATGAAGGATTGCATGATTTCAATTAAAAAATTCAAGTGCCTACATCTTTTGATTTGAAAAAAGATAAGTGCCCCATAATGCCTTTCTTGTCCGTCTCCTCCTAGGAGTTGTGTTGAGAAGGAAAGAGGACAAAATGAGTGCCTGGGAAAAAGCCCAGCCTGACCCCGTTGGGACCAGCGGGACGCAGCCTGACAAGATCAGGAGGGTGCCTCCCCGGCAAGGAAGAAGAGGTCGGGGACAGGGAGAGCGGCTACGCGATGCCCTGGTGACCCCCACCAGGACCAGAGGGGCGCGGCCTGGTGGGGACAACGGCAGGGAAGACGAATCCGGAGTCCACAAGCAAGCCTGCCGGGGTCCAGCTGGAGGAAGCGGTGACGTCCATGCCAAGCATCCCTCGACAAATTTCTCTGTCGGGGTCTAGCTGCAAATGATGGTGTTGCTGAAAGTGCGTTATATCGACTAGAGGGGGGGTGAATAGGCGATTTTTATGAAAGTCCTCAAAACGTGGAAGTTTCGAAGACAAACGATAGAAATAGACCTATTACCATGCAGCGGAACGTAGACTACACTAGGCAAACCATAGTCAAGTATTCAATGCAGTGAAAGCACAATGACCTATAGCAGCTAGGTAGTTAGGATCAGGTAGGAAGACATTATGAAGCCAAACAGAACATGCAGTCACTCAGTGAAGACAAAAGATAGTGCAATCATACAATGACTTCACAAGGACCAACAGTAAGTAAAGGGAAAGGAAGGATGAAACCAGTGACTCGTTGAAGACAATGATTTGTTAGACCAGTTCCAGTTGCTGTGACAACTGTACGTCTAGTTAGGGCGGCTAGGTATTTAAACCTGAGGACACACAGTCCCGGACACGTAGCTCAGGACACCTAGTCCTCACCGTATTCCCCTTGAGCTAAGGTCACACAGAGCTCGCCCAATCACTCTGGTAAGTCTTCAAGGTAGACTCCCAAACCTTCACAGACTTCGTTCACCGGCGATCCACAATGACTCTTGGATGCTCAGAACGCCACGCCTAGCCGGATGGAGGATTCATAGTCCTCAAGTGTAATAAGTCTTCAGATCACACAGACAGGAAGACTTAAGTGATGCCTAACACTCTTTGGCTCTGGGTGGTTAGGGCTTTATCCTCGCAAGGAATTCTCTCTCAAAGGCTTCGAGGTGGGTTGCTCTCAAACGACAAAAGCCGTACTCTAACTCTGAGCAGCCAACCGTTTATGGTTGTAGGGGGTGGGCTATTTATAGCCAGTAGGCAACCCGACCTGATTTGTCCGAAATGACCCTGGGTCACTAAGGAACTGACATGTGTTCCAAGGGTCTGATTTCAAACACACACGGCAACTTTACTTGGGCTACAAGCAAAGCTGACTTGTCCGACTCTGGACAAGATTCGCTCTCATAGTCTTCACTCGAAGACATAGGTTTTGGTTAAGCATCACTTCAGTCATTCTGACTGGTTCTCTTGGAACCCACTTAACAGTACGGTGGTTCCTATGACTCAACAAAGAAGAAAAAGAACTACGAAAGATCTAAGTCTTCGAGCTCCATAGGCTTCATGCGATGTCTTCTCTTGTCATAGTCTTCAATGTGAATATCTTCACATACCACCTTTGACATCAATGTCTTCATACATTTTTAGGGGTCATCTCTGGTAGGAAAACCGAATCAATGAGGGACTTCTACCTGTGTTATCCTGCAATTCTCACAAATACATTAGTCCCTCAACTAGGTTTGTCATCAATACTCCAAAACCAACTAGGGGTGGCACTAGATGCACTTACAATCTCCCCCTTTTTGGTGATTGATGACAAACTAGTTGAAGTTTTCAACGGGGAATATAATGTGAAATTGTAAAGGATAAGGAATTGTCTTCATAAGTTGCAAGGGCTCCCCCTGAAGATGTGCATATGACTAATTTGCTTTTGGAATGCAAATGCACATGGCAGGTTGTACTTGTGGAGATCCTCTTCAACTTATGATGACAATTCATTATGCATGTGAAGGTATGTGAAGATAATGACATGCATAATGGAAAACGGACGTCTGCAAAATGATCTAAGTGCGGAATTTATCGCCGCACATGCGGAATTTATCATCGCATCAAAAAGTAGCAAATAAGTAGCAGACGACATCGAGTTTAATTGTTACAACTCAAAAAACCAAATGTATCAAAACGGGAGTTGTAAACACTAGGCAAAATATAAAGCAACCGCCCATATGGACCCGCTTGAAGACTATCAAACTCATATGCTTCTCCCCCTTTTGTCAGTAAGGACCAAAAAGGTTTGAAGACATAGAGCATCTACTCGTTCCCATGAAGAGTAGGTGAAGCAGCAGGGTCGTCGGTGGTGTTCGGCGGTGCAGAAGAACTTGGAGCAGTGTCGAAGCATGTTGAAGGAGGGGGCGGTGAAGTAGCATCGTCTTCGTCCTCGATCACTCGGGCATTCACAGTTTCCTTAGAGGAAGAGAACTCAGAGTCTTCAAGAGATGGAGTTCGTCGTAGCACTGCCCTTCGGGGAGGTGTGGAGTCAAACTTGAAGCGTTCAGAGAAGCCATCCTCTTGAAGATCATCTTCAGAGCACATAAGCGTCAGCACTTTCCATGTGCATCAAGAGGTTTCATGGGCAACAAAGGCATTCTTGGTGGCAAGATTGTGAATGCGGTTAACATCCACCAAGAGGCTTTGCATTTGGCGCTTCAGCCAGTCATGATGCCTATCCTGTTTCTGATGAAGAGCCACCAGAAGCTCTCGGTCGTTGAGAACACGAGATCGCTTCTTGGGTCGTTGGGCAATAGTGCTTTCGATGGCTTCAGTAAGGGCACGAAGAGGTGCACGTGTAGTTCCAGCCAGAGGATAAACACGAGTGACTGCTTCAACTCCTTCAATGTTCTGAGAGAAACTTTGATGCTCCGCATTCTGAAGACTAAGAGGCTCCTTGGCAGGCTTAGGATAAATGGCTTTAACGGACATATCCACATCAGGCAGAAAGATCCGATGATTGCGAGCAGATGGCTGATATGAGATAGCGGAGTGGCGTTTAATCAGCCGCATTATCCATGGATCGTGGAACTTGAAGCCAAAAAGATCAGAGCCTGATGTAGCAAGTTGGTGGATGAAGAAGTCTTGTGCATTGAAGCATTTGCCATGAAGAATATAGAAGACCAAAGTCTTCATTGCACCTTCCAGCTTGGCATGTGGAGAATGCCCTTTGATGGGCCAGAGAGTTCGCCTTATGATGTTATAGATAGTCCTTGGCAGATACTCAAGGTCTTCAACAAAGAACTCCTTACGATATGCAGCATCTTGTGGCAAGGGCTTCATCATACTGAGCATCTAACTCATGTTCGGTTCAGGCTTCTGAAAGATGTTCTCCATAGCTTCACTGTGAAACCAACAGCCAGGTTCATAGAGATCTCCAGGAGTGGGCAGACCAGTGATCTCAATGATATCAAAGGCTTTGGCTTCGTGATGAACATTTCTTGTCATCCACTCCAGGACCCAAGTCTTCGGATCTCTGTTGTAGCCACGTATGTGATGTGTGGCATAAAATTGGAGCAGCAACTCTTCGTTTCAGTGCTCTTGGTCGGTGACAAAAGGCAACAGTCCAACCTCTTTGAAGCAATCCAGAGCTTCTTCCAGACAGGGCAGACCAGCTATTGCTTCGGTGTCAAGACGCTTATGTGGGAAGATGCGACCTTGATTGTATAGAATGTAGGAGTTATAGCTTCGCTGTGGATAGCTCCAGAACCGATCAGAAGATATTCGTTCCCTTGAGTAGGGGTTCTTGGAGTTGTTGAAGAAAGTGTTGTCTGCTTTGAAGCCGTTGACATTGAAGGATCCAGGTGCTGATGCAGGACCTGGAAACCTGGGCAACCTTGGAATTGGCTTCTGTACCTGAGGCCTATGCTCAACATGATAGTCAAACTGAGGACCAGCAGCAGGCGCAGGAACAGGAGCAGTAGCATCATTTGCTTCACTGACTTCTGGCTCATTGGTTGGTGCAGACTCCACATTTGCTTCAGCCATGACAACGTCATTGGCTTCATTTGTTTTGGTGGTGGCAGCCTCAAGATTCTCAACCTCCTCTTGATGAGCTGGAGGGTCGGTCACAGTCACGTTCTCCTCGAGAACAGCTTCTTGGTGAGACAGGGGTGTAGCAACTCTTGGGGTTTCTTCTTCATCGGCTGATGCAGCCGGAACATCTTCAGCCATTTTGGCTTCGGATTCAGTCATAGTAGGAGTGGCATCTGGAAACACTTGACGTGCAACAGATTGGTGAGGCACTTCTCCTTCTGGAATGCTGGAAGTAGGGACTTGAGACCTTGATCCTTTGCGAAGCCTGCGGAATGCTGGCGACGCCTTTGGAGATGGCGTTGGCTGGGCCTCAAAGTCATCTTCTTCTTCTTGCTGGGGTGGTGTGACTTGTGGTTGCTGTGGGTGATCAGCCCATGTTGTATCCTGAGCGATTGGCGTCAAGGGACGACCAATGCTGATGAGTTCGCTGTGCGTAAGCACAGGCGATGATACCTGTTGGTGCTCGATCTGAGGAAGGACTACATTATCTTCAACATTGTCATGGTGACCAATGTCTTCAACAGCGGTGGGATCAGCTGCTGGAATGTCTTCAGCTTCATAAGCCTCTCTGGAAGCAGGCTCATGGACAGTCAGTTGGCGCTCTTGACGTTCAGCGTCAGGGCGAACCATGGAGATAGTTTCAACAATTAAGGGCTCTTTGGGAGCAGCCCGTTCCTTCTTGGTCTTCCGCTTCTTCTTGGAGGGAGCACCATCAGAGGCTTCAGGATATTTCCTCTTTCTGGCTTCAGCCTCAGCAGTCCTCGTCTTCTTTAGTTCTGAAGCGGTAGACCTGGCTTTTGGCTTCGAGCCAGTCATGCTAGTTGGGAAGACAATGGGATCTGGTTCTGAAGCGTTGGGTTCGGCCACAGTGGGCTTCTTCTTATTCTTAGCAGCCATCCTGGGACCAATGCCCGGACGCCCAAGGGCCTTGCGCTTCTCAGCCTTGTTGTAGCCTTGCACACACTTGTCAGCCAGGCTCTTCATGCACTCACGAGAACTGAAAGTGCGTTATATCGACTAGAGGGGGGTGAATAGGCGATTTTTATGAAAGTCTTCAAAACGTGGAAGTTATGAAGACAAACGATAGAAATAAACCTATTACCATGCAGCGGAAGGTAGACTACACTAGGCAAACCATAGTCAAGTATTCAATGGAGTGAAAGCACAATGACTAATAGCAGCAATGTAGTAAGGATCAGGTAGGAAGATATTATGAAGCCAAACAGAACACGTAGTCACTCAGTGAAGATAAAAGATAGTGCAATCATACAATGACTTCACAAGGACCAACACTAAGTAAAGGGAAGGAAAGGATGAAACCAGTGACAAGTTGAAGACAATGATTTGTTGGACCAGTTCCAGTTGCTGTGACAACTTTACGTCTGGTTAGGGAGGCTAGGTATTTAAACCTGAGGACACACAGTCCCGGACACCCAGTCCTGAACACGCAGCTCAGGACACCCAGTCCTCACCGTATTCCCCTTGAGCTAAGGTCACACAGACCTCGCCCAATCACTCTAGTAAGTCTTCAAGGTAGACTCCCAAACCTTCACAGACTTCGTTCATCGGCGATCCACAATGTCTCTTGGATGCTCAGAACGCGACGCCTAACCGGCTGCAGGATTTATAGTCCTCAAGTGTAATAAGTCTTCAGATCACACAGACAAGAAGACTTAAGTGATGCCTAATTCTCTTTGGCTCTGGGTGGTTAGGGCTTTATCCTCACAAGGAATTCTCTCTCAAAGGCTTCGAGGTGGGTTGCTCTCAAACGACAAAAGCCGTACACTAACTCTGAGCAGCCAACCATTTATGGTTGTAGGGGGTGGGCTATTTATAGCCACTAGGCAACCCGACCTGATTTGTCTGAAATGACCCTGGGTCACTAAGGAACTGACACATGTTCCAACGGTCAGATTTCAAACTCACACGGCAACTTTACTTGGGCTACAAGCAAAGCTGACTTGTCCGACTCTGGACAAGATTCGCTCTCATAGTCTTCACTCGAAGACATGAGTTTTGGTTAAGCATCACTTCAGTCATTCTGATTGGTTCTCTTGGACACCACTTAACAGTACGGCGGTTCCTATGACTCAACAAAGAATAAAAAGAACTACGAAAGATCTAAGTCTTCGAGCTCCATAGGCTTCATGCGATGTCTTCTCTTGTCATAGTCTTCAATGTGAATGTCTTCATATACCACCTTTGACTTCAATGTCTTCATACATTTTTAGGGATCATCTCTGGTAGGAAAACCGAATCAATGAGGGACTTCTTCTTGTGTTATCCTGCAATTCTCACAAACACATTAGTCCCTCAACTAGGTTTGTCGTCAATACTCCAAAACCAACTAGGGGTGGCACTAGATGCACTTACAATCTCCCCCTTTTTGGTGATTGATGACAAACTAGTTGAAGTTTTCAACGGGGAATATAATATGTGAAATTGTAAAGGATAAGGAATTGTCTTCATAAGTTGCAAGGGCTCCCCCTGAAGATGTGCATATAAGTAATTTGCTTTTGGAATGCAAATGCACATGGTAGGTTGTGCTTGTGGAGATCCTCTTCAACTTATGATGACAATCCACTATGCATGTGAAGGTATGTGAAGATAATGACATGCATAATGGAAAATGGACGTCTGCAAAATGATCTAAGTGCGGAATTTATCGTCGCACATGCGGAATTTATCATCGCATCACAAAGTGGCAAATAAGTAGCAAACGACCATCGAGTTTAAGTGTTACAACTCAAAGAACCAAATGTATCAAAACGAGAGTTGTAAACATGAAGCAAAAATATGAAGCACCCGCCCATATGGACCCGCTTGAAGACTATCAAACTCATATGCTTCTCCCCCTTTTTTCAGTAAAGACCAAAAAGGTTTGAAGACATAGAGCATCTACTCATTCCCATGAAGAGTAGGTGAAGCAGCAGGGTCGTCGGTGGTGTTCGGCGGTGCAGAAGAGCTTGGAGCAGTGTCGGAGCGTGCGGAAGGTGGTGGTGGTGAAGTAGCATTGTCTTCATCCTCAATCACTCTGGCATTCATAGTTGCAGCAGAGGAAGAGAACTCGGAGTCTTCAAGAGATGGAGTTCGTCACAGCACTGCCCTTCGAGGAGGTGTGGAGTCAAACTTGAAGCGCTTAGAGAAGCCATCCTCTTGAAGATCATCTTCAGAACACATCAGCGTCAGCCCTTTCCATGTGCGTCGAGAGGTTTCATGGGCAACAAAGGCATTCTTGGTGGCAAGATTGCGAATGCGATTAACATCCACCAAGAGGCTTTGCATTTGATGCTTCAGCCAGTCATGATGCCTATCATGTTTCTGATGAAGAGCCACAAGAAGCTCTCGGTCATTGAGAACACGAGTGCGCTTCTTGGGTCGTGGGGCAGTTGTACTGTCAGTGGCTTCACTGAAAGCAGGATGCGGTGCAGGTGTAGTGTCAGCCAAAGGATACACACGAGTGACTGCTTCAACTCCTTCAATATTCTGAGAAAAACTTTGATGCTCTGCATTCTGAAGACTTAGAGGTTCCTTGGCAGGCTCAGGATAGATGGCTTCAATAGACATATCCACATCAGGCAGAAAAATCCAATGATTGCAAGCAGATGGCTGATATGAGATAGCGGAGTGAAGTTTGATCAGCCGCATTACCCATGGGGCGTAGAACTTCAAGCCAAACAGATCAGAGCCTGATGCAGCAAGTTGGCGAATGAAGAAGTCTTGTGCATTGAAGCATTTTCCATGAAGAATATAGAAGACCAAAGTCTTCATTACACCTTCCAGCTTGGCATGTGGAGAGTGCCCTTTGATGGGCCTGAGAGTTCGCCTTATGATGTGATAAATAGTCCTTGGCAGATACTCTAGGTCTTCAACAAAGAACTCTTTGGGATATGCAGCATCTTGGGGTAATGGCTTCATCATACTGAGCATCTGACTCATGTTAGGTTCAGGCTTCTGAAAGATGCTCTCCACAGCTTCACTGTGAAGTTGACAGCCAGATTCGTAGAGATCGCCGGGAGTGGGTAGACCAGTGAGCTCAATGATGTCAAAGACTTTGGCTTCGTGATGAACGTTTCCTGTCATCCACTCCAGGACCCAAGTCTTCGGATCTCTGTTGTATCCGCGGATGTGAAGTGTGGCATAGAATTGGAGCAGCAACTCTTCATTCCAATGCTCTTGGTCAGTGACGAACGGCAGCAACCCAACCTCCTTGAAGCAATCCAGAGCTTCTTCCAGACAGGGCAGACCAGCTATTGCTTCAATGTCAAGACGCTTGTGTGGGAAGATGCGACCTTTATTGTATAGAATGCAGGAGTAATAGCTTCGCTGCGGATAGCTCCAGAACCGATCAGATGATATTCTTTCCCTTGAGTATGGGTTCCTGGAGCTATTGAAGAATGTGTTGTCTGCTCTGAAGCCATTGATATTGAAGGATCCAGGTGCTGATGCAGGACCTGGGAACCTGGGCAATCTTGGGATTGGATTCTGTACCTGAGGCTTGTGCTCAACATGATAGTCGAACTGAGGACCGGCAGCAGGTGCAGGAACAGAAGTAGTGGGAGCAGTGGCTTCGCTGACTTCTAGTTTTGGTTGGTGAAGGCTCCACATTAGCTTCAGCCATGACAGCGTCAGTGGCTTCAGTGGTGTTGGTGGTGGCAGCCTCAAGATTTTCAACCTCCACTTGACGAGCTGGAGGGTCGGTCACAATCATGTTCTCCTCGAGAACCGCTTCTTGGTGGGACAGGGGAGTAGCAGCTTGTGGGACTTCTTCTTGATCGGCTGATGCAGCCAGAATGTCTTTAGCAGTTTCAGCTTCAAACACAGAGACTGGAGGCCTTGGTCCTTTGCGAAGCCTGCGCAACGCAGGCGACGCCTGTGTAGTTAGAGTTGGCTGGGCCTCAAAGTCTTCTTCCTCTTGTGGGCGATCAACCCATGAAGCATCCTGAGCAATTGGCGTCAGAGGACGACCAATGCTGATGAGTTCGTTGTGCTCGAGCTGAGGAAGGACTGCACCATCTTCTACATGGTCATGGTGACCAATGTCTTCAGCAGCGATGGGATCAGCTGCTGGAAAGTCTTCAGCTTCATGAGCCTCTGTGAAAGCAGGCTCATGGATTGTCAGTTGGCCTTCAGCTTCAGGACGAATCATGGAAATGGGTTCAACAATCAAAGGCTCTGTGGGGGCAGCCCGTTCTTTCTTGGTCTTCCTCTTCTTCTTGGAGGGGGCAGTAGGAGAGGCTTCAGGATGTTTCCTCTTCCTGGCTTCACCTCAGCAGTCCTCGTCTTCTTCAGCTCTGAAGCGGTTGACCGGGCTTTTGGCTTCGAGCCAGTCATTCTAGTTGGGAAGACAATGGGATCTGCTTCCTACCTTGGTGCGAGAGGTTCGGTCACAATGGGCTTCTTCTTCTGCTTAGCAGCCATCCTGGGATCAATGCCCGGACGCCCAAGGGCCTTGCGCTTCTCAGCTTCGTTGTAGCCTTGCACACACTTGTTAGCCAGGCTCTTCATACGCTCCCGAGAACCCTGAGCTTCTGCGCGTTTCTTGAGAAAGGCTTCTTTGAGCTCGTGCAGCATAATCTTGAAGTTTTTCACCTCTTGCACGCTGAGCTTGGCCATATGCTTCTTGAACTAAGCCTTTTCATAGTCAATCTTTTTCTTCAGTTCGACGATGCGCTGAGCGAGGGCTAGCTCTGAAGCAATGGCGCCATGGAAGGCGACACTGAGGCCAATGGGTAGCTGCAGATCTTCGAAGCTGATGTTTGGCGTGTCAAAACACTCATCAATGAAGTTGTGGATGATTGTCACGTCAAAGAGAGGCAGATCATTGAAGATTTCTGCTTCTTCCTTGCTCTTGATGAGTTGCTCAAGAGCGTCATCTGCAATATCTTCATCACTTGACAGATCAATGGCATCATTGCGCAGAATGGCAGCGGCTGTTAGCTCTTGGACGGTGTGTGGCAGAGGCATCTTGACCTTCTGGGCTTGGAGATGCGTGACAAATCTTCAGACTACACACTGTCTTCAGGAGGTGCAGTTTCCAGTGGCTTCGCCCGTGAGATTTTTGGTGCAGAGGCCGGCTTTGAAGCTTTTGGTTGCTTCAGCTTCGTTGGCTTCGGTGCTGCAGGCGCTTCATCTGATTCAGCGTCATCTGCAGGCTCATTCATGGCTGTCCCTTGAACCACGATGTGAGTGATGAGACCTTCAAGATTGTAGAAGGGCCCAAGAAGATTGGGTTCAGCTTCGCGAGTTCCATCGGCACGGGGAGCAGAGGGACCAGGGTTGAAATCTGAACCCAAATTCTTCTTGTTCTGCTTCGCTGAGTTCTGGGCAAACTGGAAGTTGCGCTTAAACAGATTGTCGTCACGACACCATAGCAGGGACGATGGGTCAGCATCCGCAGGCTGTGGTCCACGGACCATGCAGGGATAGAAGCCTTGTTCAATGGCTTCATCTCTGGTCCTGGGTTGAAGATTTTTGTAGAGGATGTCTCCCCATGGTCGCTTGATGGCATTCTTTTCAGCATATTCCTTGGTCACAAATCTGTACTTGAACCACTGTTCTGCCCAATAGCGTCGAGTCCATTTGATTCGCGTCTTGCGCTGATTGTAATCCTCTTCAGGATCTGTCTTGTACAGCTCTGAGAGGTCATCGGGCAGATCTCTTGACGTTTCTCCTCGACGCTTTCTGTCACCCTTCCTTGTTGATTTTTCTGAAGCCATGAACTTTAAACTGAAAGGCTTCAATATGTTCAAAGGCTTCAAAGGTTTTCGCTTGCTGGACAAACAGGAACTGGCTTCGGGAGAATTTATGTGATACTGTAAGAATTTTGCAAATGAATGCAGACTATGAGAACCAAGGATTCTCCCACGGACATGTACCTGTGACAGCATTAAGGTGCGAGGGAAGGGGAAGAGGTCATATGCATTCTCAGAAGATTTTGAAGATAAATCAGTTTAGAAGACATTGACCTCATCGTGCGAAGACATTCACTCATAGATAAGGAGTTGGTTCCAGATTTGTACGAATCCACGGATCAGTACAAGTGAGGAATCTAACTACTTTGTGAAGCATAAGTGAATATACTAGGCATGTTATGAGATGCAGTATGAAAGAGATCCAACTTGTGTGAATAGAAACTGCTTGTGGTAGAAAGTGATAAAGCTATAGGATCAAAGGGGCCGTAAAAAGGAGGTTTTATTTACCACACGAAGAACTGCTAGACGGAGTGGAAGAGGAGGCCAAGCAGTTCGATCGTCCGTGCCCTAACTTGGCGACGGAGGACACCTACGGCGACGGCGGAGAAGACGATGTCCGCGGTCGGCGTGAAGACGACATCGGAGAGGTTGCGGCAGCGAAGCGCTTCGTCGCCGGCGTCGTCGAGGGCTAGCGGTGGCGCTAGGTTTCGTGCAAGAGTGGAAGAAGAGATAATGACTGCTATGAGGTGTGTATTTATAGGTACAGGGGCGGCACTGCGTTATTACACAGGTGCCCCTGGCGATTCACATTTGAGGAACACGTGGCCATCATGCAGCATATCGGGGGTTGTTCCACGTCCCACGCACACCTGGATTGTCGGGTGGTCATTCCCACTTCTTCGGGTATCAGGTGAAGGAATGAGCATTGAAAACGGACTTAATGGTTGTCTCTGTATCTTCTGCTGACAAGGATGCAGAGAAGACATTCAACAGTTTCAATAGAATGCATATGATTTGGAGAGATAGAGTTTGAGATAGAAAGCATAGAGAGGTTAGGGTCCGATCACATTCACTTAGTTCAAAAGATTCAACAAGAAAACATAGCTATAAGTGAATGTTGTAGAGGACAGAACAATAGTAAATATATATATAATCAACATAGTGAAGATAATCATGAAGACATGTTGAAATTGAAGCCAAACCAAATGTGAAGACATAGCAAATGTAACGCCATGAGTGAAACACTTCAAACAAAACATTTTGGTGGTGGTGTTACCCACCTTATAGGAAGTATTAGACCCAGACATGGCGCACAATTATCGTGGCGCTCCGAAGTCAAATTCCAAATTAATGTATTCACACTTAGAATGTATGTCTTCATTGATTGAAGATATACTTTACTTCGTGTGTTGCACATCTAAGTCATCAATATGCATAAGTGTTAGGATGTGTGCCTGATCACAGGACATTTGCGGATTCCAGGATATTTAGCTCACACCGTAACTTGCAAAATCTCTTCTCATCCAAGGGCTTGGTGAAGATATCCGCCAATTGCTCTTTAGTGTTGACGTGTATGATATCAATATCTTCCTTCACAACATGATCTCTGAGAAAGTGATGACGAATCTCAATGTGCTTTGTCTTCGAGTGCTGAACTGGGTTGTTGGCAATTTTGATGGCGCTTTCATTGTCGCAGTAGAGTGGCACTTGCTTCAAATGAATGCCATAGTCCTTGAGTGTTTGCTTCATCCACAGAAGCTGAGCGCAGAAAGATCCAGCAGCAATGTATTCAAATTCAGCGGTGGAGAGAGATACACAGTTCTGCTTCTTTGAAGACCAACATACAAGTGATCGTCCCAGAAAGTGACATGTGCCTGATGTAGACTTGCGATCCACTTTGTCACCAGCATAATCAGCATCCGAGAATCCAACCAAATCAAACTCTGAGCCCTTTGGATACCATAATCCTAGAGTTGGGGTGTGAGCCAAATATCGAAGAATTCGCTTCATAGCTAAGTGATGCGACTCCTTTGGTGCCGCTTGGAATCGAGCACACATGCAAACACTAAGCATAATATCTGGCCTAGATGCACATAGACAAAGCAAAGAGCCAATCATGGAGCGGTATACCTTTTGATCGAACTTTTTACCATTGTCGTCAGGACCCAGATGATGCTTGGCTGGCATTGGCGTCGTGAAGCCTTTGCAGTCTTGCATACCGAAATTCTTCAGGCAATCTTTGAGATACTTCTCTTGAGATATGAAGATGCCGTTGCGTTGCTGTCGTATTTGAAGACCGAGGAAGAACTTCAGCTCTCCCATCATGGCCATCTGATATTGCTCTTGCATCATATATCCAAACTCTTCACTGTACTTCTGATTGGTGCAGCCGAAGATAATGTCATCCACATATATTTGGCACACAAATAGTTCACCATCATATGTCTTCATGAAGAGAGTGGGGTCTAGGGAACCAGGTATGAAGCCTTTGCTCTTCAGGAAGTATTTGAGTGTGTCATACCAGGCCCGAGGGGCTTGTTTGAGGCCATACAGTGCGTTGGTGAGCTTGTATACCATGTCAGGATGTTTCAGATCTTCAAAGCCAGGCGGTTGTGCAACATACACTTCTTCTTCAATCTTGCCATTGAGAAAGGCGCTCTTCACATCCATTTGATATAGAAGTATGTTATGATGATTTGCATAGGCCAGCACTATGCGTATGGCTTCAAGTCGAGCCACAGGAGCAAATGTTTCATCAAAGTCAATGCCTTCCACTTGAGTATATCCTTGAGCAACGAGATGAGCTTTGTTTCTGACAACTTGACCATGCTCGTCTTGCTTGTTTCGGTATATCCATTTGGTGCCTATTATATTGTGCTTCCTAGGATCAGAACGCTTAACCAGTTCCCATACATTATTCAGCTCAAACTGTTGAAGCTCTTCTTGCATAGCTTGAATCCATTCAGGTTCCATGAAGGCTTCTTCAACTTTCTTGGGTTCTGTTATTGAGACGAATGCGAAGTGCCCACAGAAATTTGCTAGCTGAGTTGCGCTTGAACGAGTGAGCAGACCAGCTGCATTGATGCTGTCAATTATTCTCTCAATCTGCACTTCATTGGCAACACGAGGATGTACAGGGCGAAGGTTTTGCTTTTGCTGATCATTGTCATTGTTAGTGGAATTGTCTTCAGGCTGAGCATTGTCTTCAGGTTGATCAGGTGCGGAGATGATAAGTTCCTCTTCTGGTTGAGCTTCAGAGTGTATGATTTCTCTGGTTCCCATAAGCTTGATTGATTCGCTGGATGGAACTTCATCTAGCACATTTGGGAGGTGCTCTCTTTGTGAACCATTAGTCTCATCAAACCGCACATCCACTGTTTCAACCACTTTATAATGAAAGAGATTGAAGACTCTGTAGGAGTGCGAATCCTTTCCATATCCAAGCATAAAACCCTCATGTGCTTTTGGTGCAAATTTTGAAGTGTGATGTGGATCTTTGATCCAGAACCTGGCACCAAATACTCTGAAGTAACTGACATTTGGCTTCTTGCCAGTAAGGAGCTCATAAGATGTCTTGTTCAGAAGCTTGTGAAGATAAACACGATTGATTGTATGGCATGCAGTATCAATGGCTTCAGGCCAGAATTTTCTTGGAGTCTTGTATTCATCAAGCATCGTTCGAGCCATCTCAATGAGTGTTCTGTTCTTGCGTTCGACGACGCCATTCTGCTGTGGCGTGTACGGGGCTGAGAATTCATGTGTGATGCCCAAGGTATCAAGATATGTATCAAGGCCGGTGTTCTTGAATTCAGTGCCATTGTCACTTCTGATGTGCTTTATCTTGGCGCCATAGTTGTTCATTGCTCGATTGGCGAAGTGTCTGAAGACATCCTGCACTTCAGTCTTGTAGAGGATTATGTGCACCCAAGTATATCTAGAATAATCATAAACAATGACAAAGCCATAGAGACAGGCAGTAGTAGTAAGAGTTGAGTAATGAGTGGGACCGAAAAGATCCATGTCGAGCATTTCGAAGGGTCGAGTGGTTGTCATGATTGTCTTCGAGGGATGTTTGGCCCTCGTCATCTTCCCTGCTTCACAGGCACCGCATAAGTGATCTTTCTTGAAATTGACGCCTGTAACACCCCGGATATGACTTTCCCAATTTGTACTCCAACTCTTGCCGTTTCCGGCGTTAAGTTATTTTATTTTCTCGGGTTCGGGTTTTAGTCTCCGTGTGTTGTTGTCGTTGTCATGCATATCATATCATGTCATCATGTGCATTGCATTTGCATACGTGTTCATCTCATGCATTCGAGCATTTTCCCCGTTGTCCGTTTTGCATTCCGGCACTTCGTTCTCCTCCGGTGGTCATTTCTACCTTTCTTTCGTGTGTGGGGATTAAACATTTCTGGATTGGACCGAGACTTGCCAAGCGGCCTTGGTTTACTACCGGTAGACCGCCTGTCAAGTTTCGTAACATTTGGACTTCGTTTGATGCTCCAATGGTTAACCGAGGGACCGAAAAGGCCTCGTGTGTGTTGCAGCCCAACACCCCTCCAAGTTGGCCCAAAACCCACCAAAACCCTCTCCATCATCTAGAGAGTTCGATCACGATCGCGTGGCCGCAAACCGCACCTCATTTGGACTCTCCTAGCTCCCTCTATGACTATATATAGACCCCTTTCCTGAAATCCGGATCTCCCTCGTCCGAAACCCTAAAAAATATCGTCTCCGCGCAGCTGGACACGTCCGGACCGCGCCGGACACACCGCCGCCAGCCACTCCCGTGCCGCCACGTCACCGCCGCCGACCCGCGCACCGCCGGGGCCTGACGTGCCCAGATCCGGCCCCCCGAGCCCACTCCCTCCGCGTCGCCCGAGCCGGCCTCGTCCCCGCCCGAGCCGGCCGGCTCCTCCAGTCCGGCGCCGCCGCCCGCCATCTCCGGCGCGCCGCCCCGCCGCGCAAGGCCGAGCCTCCGCCGCCCCGCCCCGGGTCCGCCCCGCGCCGCCTCGTCGCCGGTGAGCGCCGCGGCGCCGGCGCCGCCTTCTCCTCGCCGCCACAAGCTCCGGACGGCCCTACTCCGGCGTCCTCGACAAGCTCCGGCCAGCTACAGTGCATCTCCGGCGAACCTCGGGAAGCGTGCCGCCGGATCTCAGATCTAGATCCGTTTGGGTTGACTTTTTGCCCGAAACCCTAGCTCATATGCTCATGTTCATCATGCTATAACTTTGCAACCGTAGCTCCGATTTGGGCATTTAGCATATCAAAATGTTCATCTCAGAGAGTACATCATTTCATTCCATTGCATCATTTTCATTTGAGTTCATCTTGATGCCCGAAATGCTGTTAGAAAAGTGCTACTTGAGTTAACTGTCATATCTGCTACTCCATTTAGATATTTGTCTTTTTTGCCATGATTATTGTGTGCATGATATGCCCATGAGCTCTACATTTGTTTTGTTAAGGGTTTTGTCATCTTTCCAGAGGTGCAACCCATGTATTTTTGTGATGTGTGTGGTGACTAGCAAAAGCTTGCAAAGTGAGGCACTTGGTAATGTTGATTTCAGGGACTTAGCATTTCCACTAAGTCCTTGACCTGTTTATCTCATATGGCCATATGTTCATGTTGTTTCCTAGTGATCTGTGCCTCTTTTGAGGATGATCGATAAGGATGTTTTGTTGATCTTGTAGTGCTCTATCCATCCATGTCTTTGTTTGCAATTATGGAGCACCCTAGCTTGACTCAATCGAGCTCTACTTTTGCTACTTCATGAATCTGGGAAGATTGTCTACTTGTTAGCGATTTTGCCGACGATGTTGTAGTTGATCCGTGCATGCTATGCTATTGTTCTTGCCATGTGTAGCTTGCATTTTGTGTATTCTTGATGGTTGTATGCTTATATTATCATGACTTGCTCCGTAGTGAGTGCATCAAGCTCGTAAACATGCCTACTTGATATCTGTTTTCAGCATGTGCCAGTTTTCACAGTCTGAGAACTGATTATGTTTTTGCCATGTTCACATGCTTGCAATTGTATTTTCTGATCCCTTTTGGCTCAAGGTCACTAAGGGACTTTTGTTAAGCTCTTTGAGTAGCTCCATGCCATGCTTTACTTTTCCATGTTCAGGTCCTATAGTATATAGTTTTGTTGCTCCGAAGAGTGCTACCTAATCTGAAATTTCAGACAAGTGTTAATTTCACTAAGTCTGAGATCTGTTTACCATATGCATTTTTGCCATGCTTGTTTGAACCTGATAATGGATGAATTGGCCGTAGCTCAGTGCTAGACTTTTGTTAAGCATCTTGAATGCATCCCTGCCATGTATTTTGTTGCCATGTTTGGGTGTTCTAGCGTGTTCATCTCATTGCATTTAGATGACTACTTGCTGTAAATCGCAGACCGGTGTCATATTTGAATCACTTGCCTTTTCCAAACCGTAACTCCGATTCCGGTGATCTTTATATCATTTTCAAGTGATTTCATCTCATCTTTCCAGTGGCACACTTGGATTTCCAAGTTGAGGCCAGGTTCACGCATTCCCTGTCAAATCTTGCATATACATCCCGCATCGCATCCCGCATAGCATACCATCTTTGCATCATATTGTTTGATCCTTGCACGTGGTTGATTGTGCCCTTGTTGATTGTTTGTCTTGTTTGGGTAGAGCTGGGAGACGAGTTTGCTAACGAGGAGCCCATTGATTTTGCTTTCGAGGATCCAATCAACTCTGACAACTTTGCATGCAAGATGATCATACCCTCGAAATCACTACTATCTTTGCTTTGCTAGATGCTCGCTCTTTTGCTACGCCAATGCTACGATGCCTACCACTTGATTTCAAGCCTCCCAAATTGCCATGTCAAACCTCTAACCCACCTTGTCCTAGCAAACCGTTGATTGGCTATGTTACCGCTTTGCTCAGCCCCTCTTATAGCGTTGCTAGTTGCAGGTGAAGATTGGAGGCCGTTCCTTGTTGGAACATTTATTTACTTGTTGGGATATCATTATATTGTCTTGTTATCTGAATGCATCTATATACTTGGTAAAGGGTGGAAGGCTCGGCCTCTCGCCTAGTGTTTTGTTCCACTCTTGTTTTGTTCCACTCTTGCCGCCCTAGTTTCCGTCATATCGGTGTTATGTTCCCGGATTTTGCGTTCCTTACGCGGTTGGGTTATAATGGGAACCCCTTGACGTTCGCCTTGAATAAAACTCCTCCAGCAATGCCCAACCTTGTTTTTACCATTTGCCACCTAGCCTTTTTCCCTTGGGTTCTGAGACCGAGGGTCATCTTATTTAAACCCCCCCGGGCCAGTGCTCCTCTGAGTGTTGGTCCAACCGAGCGATGTCCGGGGCTACCAGGGGCAACTCTGGGCTGGCCTACCCGACGTGCTCATCTGAGTGTGCCCTGAGAAAGAGATATGTGCAGCTCCTATCGGGATTTGTCGGCACATTCGGGCGGTGTTGCTGGTCTTGTTTTAACCTGTCGAAGTGTCTTGAGTTACCGAGATACCGAGTCTGATCGGAACGTCTTGGGAGGAGGTCTATTCCTTCGTTGACCGTGAGAGCTTGTCATGGGCTAAGTTGGGACCCCTGCAGGGATTGAACTTTCGAAAGCCGTGCCCGCGGTTATGGGCAGATGGGAATTTGTTAATGTCCGGTTGTAGATAACTTGAACCTTAAACTTAATTAAAATGAATCAACTGAGTGTGAGTTACCGTGATGGCCTCTTCTCGGCGGAGTCCGGGAAGTGGACACGGTGTTGGAGTAATGTTTGCGCAGGTTGCTCTCTAGTTTCTCGCTCGCTTTGCCTCCTCTTCTCGCTCTCTTTTGCGACAGGATAGCCACCATATATGCTAGTCGCTTGCGCAGCTCCACATATATTTACCTTGCCTTACCTATAAGCTTAAATAGTCTTGATCGCGAGGGTGCGAGATTGCTGAGTCCCTGTGGCTCACAGATTACTATTACAACCAGATGCAGGGCCTGATGATTCCGCTCCAGGTGACGCGCTCGAGCTCAAGTGGGAGTTCGACGAGGACTCTCAACGTTACTATGTTTCCTTTCCCGATGATCAGTAGTGGTGCCCAGTTGGGGGTGATCGGGACCGTGTCGCATGTTGGGTTCTCTTTATTTTGGCGCCGTAGTCGGGCCATGAGTGTTTGGATGATGTATGTTATTTATGTATTTGATTGACGTGGCGAGTGTAAGCCAACTATGTTATCTCCCCTTTATTATTTATTACATGGGATGTTGTGAAGATTGCCTAACTTGCGACATATGCCTTCAATGCGATTATGCCTCTAAGTCGTGCCTCGACACGTGGGAGATATAGTCGCATCGACACGTGGGAGATATAGTCGCATCGAGGGTGTTACAAGTTGGTAATCAGAGCCTTCCCCGACCTTAGGAGCCCCATTGCTTGATTGTTATTAGCGGCCGAGTTGTGTCTAGAAAAATGTTTTGAGTCATTTAGGAATTATATATCGGAGAGTTTAGGAATTCTTTTTACTTCCCAGTCTCCTCATCGCTCTGGTAAGGCATCCTGACGTAGAGTTTTGACTCTTCTCTTCTCAAATTTCACTAAAAAAAATTTAGGATCACGCAGGTATCTTGGAATCGTTCTGATGGTTTTATGATGAGAAAATTGTCTTGGTGCCTCCTGTCAGGGGTTTTGTGGAAGTGTCCCGGGGAGTTGACCTCTGAGGTGTTGTCATCATAATTTTATCGTTGCAGTTCTGGAATACCTGAGTTTAGTACGCCGACATCGAAAATCTCTTTTATGCAGTTCATTGGTCAGATAACCTCGACGCCACCCAGTACTGGGGCGGGAGTTCGGGAGTATCGCCATAACTTGTATAACGGATGCTTTTCGAAGGTTGAGGTAGATGGTTTCCGAAGTTTTTTTCAGTTATGTGTTGAAGGATGGATACAGCTGGATGTAGGATTTGCTAGATTTGGGTGAGATATTATGCTTCCCCTGTATCCCCAACACCTGATTGCATAACCGGAATGGTTCGGGAGTTTCATAGGTGGGAATTCTAGTAGCTCTAGTTCTTCTTCCACGGATAGTTGGTTTGAGATTGGGATTTCTTACCGATTATTCGTTCTTGATCCGTACCTTGCTGATTTATTTCTCTACCTAAATTCTAAGTGGCTTCTCAATTTATGGATATGTGACCATTTCAAGAGGAATGCATTCGTTCATTTTGTTCGGATGTGAAGACTATATGTTGCAATTTTCATTCCATTGGATTCAGCTTCAATATTTGTCTATCAATGTGCTAATGGATGTCAACCTCTTCAGGATGGCTCCTCCAACGCGCACGACTCCGAATCCTGATCCACCACCACCTCCACCTCCTCCGGAGGCATGGCAAGCTATGATGGCCGCAACCAATGCAAACACACAGTTGATCATGCAAATTCTCCAAGAGCACAATCAAGGCAACCAAGGGAACCAAGGAAACAATCAGAATCACTCTGCTACACTCAACCAGTTCCTTGCTAATGGACCAAAGACTTTCAGCAATTGTGTTGAGGCAACCGATGCTGACGATTGGCTTGTGGATCTGTGCAAGCATTTCGAGTGCAGTAACGTCAGGCCTGAGGACTTTGTCAAGTTTGCTTCCTTCCAACTCAAAGATCAAGCTGCGGAATGGTTCCAGCAGTACAAGGATTCCAGAGGTGGACGTGTTATCACTTGGGATGAATTCCGTCAAGATTTCAGAGCTCATCATATCCCTCAGAGCGTGGTTGAAAGCAAGCGTGAGGAATTCTGCAACCTGAAGCAAGGCTCTTTGTCTGTCTATGACCACAACAAGTTGTTTCAGAAACTCGCCCGCTTTGCCAAGCAGGACGTACCTGATGAGAAGAGCATGATATACCAGTTCAGGGGTGGTCTCAGAGAAGAAATTCAGCTAGCTCTTGTTCTCTTTGAGCCCTTGAGATACGATGAGTTCTACAACATGGCATTGAAGCAAGAGGCCGCTTAACTGAGGTGTGATGCTTCCAAGAAGCGAGTCAGAGATGTTACTCCTTCTTCCTCTACTCAAGTGGCCAAGCAGCAGAAGTATTGGCTTCCTCCTCCTCTGTTCCGTCAGCCGTATCAGCAGAAGAGCAAAGGTGGCAGTGGATCTTCCCACCCACCCAACCCTGGCTTTCAGAACAAGACTTCGTCTCAAGCTCCAAGATCGAGTGCTCCGTATCACCGTCCGCTTTCAGAGGTCATGTGCAACAAGTGCCAACAGAAGGGTCACTATGCCAACAAGTGCTTCAACCAGAGGCGTCTTCCTCCTCCTCCTCCTGTCAGATCGGCAAGTACAGCTGTGGTCAAGCATAACCCCAAGTCCACCAAGGTCAACTTGATGAATGCAGCTCAGGCAGAGGATTCATCAGATGTCATCATGGGTAACCTTCCTGTTAATGATATTCCTGCATAAGTTCTTTTGACACGGGTGCATCGCATTGTTTCATCTCGAGACCATTTGTTTCTAAGCATGAGTTGCCTTTACAAGATTTGCCTAGACAGTTATCTGTTGTTTCTCCGGGTAAATTCATGAATGCAAGCGCTATCGCCCCGGATGTTACTATCACGTTGGGCGACTACAAGTTTCTCTCTTCTCCGGTGGTTCTTGGTAACTCGGATATTGATCTTATTCTCGGGATGGATTGGCTTTCTAAGCACAAGGCTCAGCTTGATTGTGCAGCCAGGCAGATTCAATTGACTCATTCGTCTGAGGATGTAATTGTGTTTGCCGCATGTGATGATACCATCCGTCTGTTTTCTCTCAATGAGAAGGGTGAACTGGATGCTATCTTGCAAATTCCAGTCATTTGCGAATATCAAGACGTTTTTCCAGAAGAGCTTCCAGGAATGCCTTCGTACCGGCCAGTTGAATTCGTTATTGATCTTGAGCCTGGCGCGGAACCTGTGTGCAAGCGTCCTTACAAGCTCGGACCTGAAGAGTTGAAGGAGCTGAAGAAGCAACTCGATATTCAAGAGAGAATGGGTCTCATCCAGCTTCTTTTTGTGAATAAGAAGGATGGAACGGACCGGCTTTGTGTTGATTACCGTCCATTGAACAAGAAGACCATCAAGAACAAATATCCACTTCCCAACATCAACGAGCTGTTCGAACAACTCAAAGGTGCTCAAGTATTCTCCAAGCTTCATCTCCGTATGGGTTATCATCGGATTCGAATCCGTGAGCAAGATATTCCCAGGACGGCTTTCAGTACAAGCTATGGTTCATATGAATACACTGTCATGTCTTTTGGCCTCGTCAACGCTCCTCCGACGTTCTCTCGCATGATGAACTTCATCTTCAACGCCTACACCAATGACTTTGTTTTGGTCTATCTTGACGACATTCTGGTTTTCTCGAAGAACAAGGAAGATCATGCCAAGCACTTGCGTTTGGTACTCGATAAGTTGAGGGAACATAAGTTCTACGCCAAGTTCTCCAAGTGTGAATTTTGGCTCGATGAGGTTCTTTATCTTGGTCATATCATCTCTGCCAAGGGCATTGCGGTGAATCCTGAGAAGGTGTCTGCAATTGTGAATTGGGAACCTCCTCAGAACGTGAAGCAACTCGGTAGTTTCCTCGGTCTCGCAAGCTATTGCCAAAGATTCGTTGAAAACTTTTCTAAGATTGCGAAGCCTCTCTCAAATCTTCTCCAGAAGCACGTCAAGTACGTTTGGTATCCGAAGTGTGACATTGCTTTCAACACTTTGAAAGAGAAATTGATCACTGCTCCAGTTCTGACTCCGCCTGATGAATCCAAGCCGTACGAGGTCTTTTGTGATGCCTCTCTCCAAGGTCTTGGCGTAGTATTGATGCAAGAGAAGAAGGTTGTTGCTTATACCTCTCGCCAATTTAAGCCCAATGAGAAGAACTACCCCACTCATGATCTCGAGTTGGCGGCAGTTGTGCATGCTCTTTTGACTTGGAGACATCTCTTATTGGGAAGAAAAGTGGACATTTTCACTGATCACAAGAGTCTCAAGTACATCTTTACTCGGCCTAATCTCAACCTCAGGCAAACTCGATGGGTCGAAATGATTCAAGAGTATAATCCGAGTATCGAGTATACTCCAGGCAAGGCCAATGTGATTGCTGACGCAT
Organism: Triticum urartu; assembly: GCF_003073215.2. Classification (NCBI taxonomy): domain Eukaryota; kingdom Viridiplantae; phylum Streptophyta; class Magnoliopsida; order Poales; family Poaceae; genus Triticum; species Triticum urartu. Next base: position 349,291,238 of record NC_053025.1, read on the forward strand.
TGAGAAGGAAGGCTTATTGCAACAGTCTGATTCTCAAGCCTTATCAACCCGAGCTTTGTGAAGCTTTCCGCAAACTTAATCTGCAAGTTGTTCCCCAAGGTTTCCTCGCCAACCTTCAAGTCTCTCCTACCTTGGAAGACCAGATTCGCCAAGCTCAGCTTCTTGATGCTATGGTGAAAAAGGTGAAGATTGGGATTGCCAAGAGTCAACCCAAGTACAAGTGCTACCACCTTGACGACAAGGACACTCTCTTCTTCGAGGATCGTATTGTTGTACCAAAAGGTGACCTCCGTAAAGTGATCATGAACGAGGCTCACAATTCTCTCCTCTCCATCCACCCTGGGAGCACGAAGATGTATCAGGACCTCAAGCAGGCTTATTGGTGGACTGAAATGAAGCGCGAGATTGCTCAATTCGTGAATGAATGTGATGTCTGCAGAAGAGTGAAGGCAGAACACCAAAGGCCAGCTGGTCTCCTCCAACCTCTTGCCATTCCAGAATGGAAGTTTGACCACATTGAAATGGACTTTGTGACTGGGTTTCCAAAGTCCAAGCGTGGCAATGATGCTATATTCGTTGTCATCGACAAACTCACCAATGTGGCTCACTTTCTGCCTATCAAAGAGTCGGTCACTGCAGCTCAATTGGCGGAACTCTATACCTCTCGGATTGTCTCTCTCCACGGTATTCCACAAGTGATCTCTTCAGACCGTGGCAGCATCTTTACCTCCAAGTTTTGGGATTCTTTTCAGAAGGCCATGGGCACCAACATCCGCTTCAGCACAGCTTTCCATCCTCAAACTAGCGGTCAAGTCGAGCGTGTCAATCAGATTCTTGAAGATATGCTCAGGGCTTGTGTGATCTCCTTCGGCATGAAGTGGGAGGATTGTCTTCCTTATGCTGAATTCTCCTACAACAACAGTTTTCAAGCAAGTTCGGGCAAGGCCCCATTTGAAATTCTGTATGGCAGGAAGTGTCATACCCCTCTCAACTGGTCTGAAACCGGTGAACGTCAGCTTTTGGGAAATGACTTAATCACAGAGGCAGAGGAAACGTGCAAAGTCATTCGAGATAACCTCAAAGCAGCCCAATCCCGCCAGAAGAGCTACTATGATACTAAGCACCGTGATTTGGCTTTCGAGATCGAAGATCATGTTTACCTCCGCGTCTCTCCTATGAAAGGTACTCGTCGCTTTGGTATCAAAGGGAAGCTTGCCCCCAGATACGTGGGACGTTTCAAGATTGTCAGCAAGAGAGGCGATCTCGCCTATCAACTCGAGCTTCCTTCAACTTTGCAAATGTTCATGACGTGTTCCATGTCTCTCAGCTCCGAAAGTGCTTCAAGACTCCTGACCGCACCGTCAACTTCGAGGACATTGAGCTCCAAGAAGATCTCTCTTATCGTGAGCACCCAGTTGCTATTCTTGAAGAGACTGAACGCAAGACTCGCAACAAGTCAATCAAATTTCTCAAAGTCAAGTGGTCACACCATTCCGACCGTGAAGCTACCTGGGAACGCGAGGACCACCTCCGTTCTGAGTACCCGGCGTTCTTTCAGTCCTAGATCTCGGGACGAGATCCTTTCGTAGTGGTGGAGTGTTGTAACACCCCGGATATGACTTTCCCAATTTGTACTCCAACTCTTGCTGTTTCCGGCGTTAAGTTATTTTATTTTCTCGGGTTCGGGTTTTTGTCTCCATGTGTTGTTGTCGTTGTCATGCATATCATATCATTTCATCATGTGCATTGCATTTGCATACGTGTTCATCTCATGCATTCGAGCATTTTCCCCGTTGTCCGTTTTGCATTCCGGCGCTTCGTTCTCCTCCGGTGGTCATTTCTACCTTTCCTTCATGTGTGGGGGTTAAACATTTCCGGATTGGACCGAGACTTGCCAAGCGGCCTTGGTTTACTACCGGTAGACCGTCTGTCAAGTTTCGTACCATTTGGACTTCGTTTGATGCTCCAACGGTTAACCGAGGGACCAAAAAGGCCTCGTGTGTGTTGTAGCCCAACACCCCTCCAAGTTGGCCCAAAACCCACCAAAACCCTCTCCATCATCTAGAGCGTTCGATCACGATCACGTGGCTGCAAACCGCACCTCATTTGGACTCTCCTAGCTCCCTCTATGACTATATATAGACCCCTTCCCCGAAATCCGGATCTCCCTCGTCCGAAACCCTAAAAAATATCGTCTCCACGCAGCCGGACACGTCCGGACCGTGCCGGACACACCGGCGCCAGCCACTCCCGCGCCGCCACGTCACCGCCGCCGACCCGCGCGCCGCCGGGCCCAGATCCGGTCCCCCGAGCCCACTCCCTCCGCGCCGCCCGAGCCGGCCTCGTCCCCGCCCGAGCCGGCCAACTCCTCCAGTCCGGCGCCGCCCCGCCGCGCAAGGCCGAGCCTCCGCCGCCCCACCCCGGGTCCGCCCCGTGCCGCCTCGTTGCCGGTGAGCGCCGTCGCACCGGCGCCGCCTTCTTCTCGCCGCCACAAGCTCCGGACGGCCCTACTCCGGCGTCCTCGACAACCTCCGGCCAGCTACAGTGCATCTCCGGCGAACCTCGGGAAGCGTGCCGCCGGATCTCAGATCTAGATCCGTTTGGGTTGACTTTTTGCCGGAACCCTAGCTCATATGCTCATCTTCATCATGCTATAACTTTGCACCCGTAGCTCCGATTTGGGCATTTAGCATATCGAAAAGTTCATCTCAGAGAGTACATCATTTCATTCCATTGCATCATTTTATTTTGAGTTCATCTTGATGCCCGAAATGCTGTTAGAAGAGTGCTACTTGAGTTAACTGTCAGATCTGCTACTCCATTTAGATATTTGTCTTTTTTGCCATGATTATTGTGTGCATGATATGCCCATGAGCTCTACATATGTTTTGTTAAGGGTTTTGTCATCTTTCCAGAGGTGCAACCCATGTATTTTTGTGATGTGTGTGGTGACTAGCACAAGCTTGCAAAGTGAGGCACTTGGTAATGCTGATTTCAGGGACTTAGCATTTCCACTAAGTCCTTGACCTGTTTATCTCATATGGCCATATGTTCATGTTGTTTCCTAGTGATCTGTGCCTCTTTTGAGGATGATCGGTAAGGATGTTTTGTTGATCTTGTAGTGCTCTATCCATCCATGTCTTTGTTTGCAATTATGGAGCACCCTAGCTTGAGTCAATCGAGCTCTACTTTTGCTACTTCGTGAATCTGGGCAGATTGTCTACTTGTTAGCGATTTTGTCGATGATGTTGTAGTTGATCCGTGCATCCTATGCTATTGTTCTTGCCATGTGTAGCTTGCATTTTGTGTATTCTTGATGTTTGTATGCTTGGATTATCATGACTTGCTCCGTAGTGAGTGCATCGAGCTCGTAAACATGCCTACTTGATATCTGTTTTCAGCATGTGCCAGTTTTCACAGTCTGAGAACTGATTATGTTTTTGCCATGTTCACATGCTTGCAATTGTATTTTCTGATCCCTTTTGGCTCAAGGTCACTAAGGGACTTTTGTTAAGCTCTTTGAGTAGCTCCATGCCATGCTTTAGTTTTCCATGTTCAGGTCCTGTAGTATATAGTTTTGTTGCTCTGAAGAGTGCTACCTGATCTGAAATTTCAGACAAGTGCTAATTTCACTAAGTCTGAGATCTGTTTACCATATGCATTTTTGCCATGCTTGTTTGAACCTATTAATGGATGAATTGGCCATAGCTCAGTGCTAGACTTTTGTTAAGCATCTTGAATGAATCCCTGCCATGTATTTTGTTGCCATGTTTGGGTGTTGTAGTGTGTTCATCTCATTGCATTTAGATGACTACTTGCTGTAAATCGCAGACCGGTGTCATATTTGAATCGCTTGCCTTTTCCAAACCGTAACTCCGATTCCGGTGATCTTTATATCATTTTCAAGTGATTTCATCTCATCTTTCTAGTGGAACACTTGGATTTCCAAGTTGAGGCCAGGTTCACGCATTCCGTGTCAAATCTTGCATATGCATCCCGCATCGCATCCCGCATAGCATACCATCTTTGCATCATATTGTTTGATCCTTGCACGTGGTTGATTGTGCCCTTGTTGATTGTTTGTCTTGTTTGGGTAGAGCTGGGAGACGAGTTCGCTAACAAGGAGCCCGTTGAGTTTGCTTTCGAGGATCCAGTCAACTCTGACAACTTTGCAGGCAAGATGATCATACCCTCGAAATCACTACTATCTTTGCTTTGCTAGATGCTCGCTCTTTTGCTATGCCAATGCTATGATGCCTACCACTTGCTTTCAAGCCTCCCAAATTGCCATGTCAAACCTCTAACCCACCTTGTCCTAGCAAACCGTTGATTGGCTATGTTACCGCTTTGCTCAGCCCCTCTTATAGCGTTGCTAGTTGCAGGTGAAGATTGGAGGCCGTTCTTTGTTGGAACATATTTACTTGTTGGGATATCATTATATCTTGTTATCTTAATGCATCTATATACTTGGTAAAGGGTGGAAGGCTCGGCCTCTCGCCTAGTGGTTTTGTTCCACTCTTGCCGCCCTAGTTTCCGTCATATCGGTGTTATGTTCCCGGATTTTGCGTTCCTTACGCGGTTGGGTTATAATGGGAACCCCTTGATAGTTCGTCTTGATTAAAGCATTTCTAGCAATGCCCAACCTTGGTTTTACCATTTGCCACCTAACCTCTTTTTCCCTTGGGTTTCCGGAGCCCGAGGGTCATCTTATTTAAACCCCCCCCCATCCCCCGGGCCAGTGCTCCTCTGAGTGTTGGTCCAACCGAGCGATGTCCGGGGCTACCAGGGGCAACTCTGGGCTGGCCTACCCGACGTCTGGCTCATCTGAGTGTGCCCTGAGAATGAGATATGTGCAGATCCTATCGGGATTTGTCGGCACATTCGGGCGGTGTTGCTGGTCTTGTTTTAACCTGTCGAAGTGTCTTGAAGAACCGAGATACCGAGTCTGATCGGAACGTCTTGGGAGGCGGTCTATTCCTTCGTTGACCATGAGAGCTTGTCATGGGCTAAGTTGGGACTCCCCTGCAGGGATTGAACTTTCGAAAGTCATGCCCGCGGTTATGGGCAGATGGGAATTTGTTAATGTACGGTTGTAGATAACTTGAACCTTAACTTAACTAAAATGAATCAACTGTGTGAGTTACCGTGATGGCCTCTTCTCGGCGGAGTCCGGGAAGTGGACACGGTGTTGGAGTAATGTTTGCGCAGGTTGCTCTCTAGTTTCTCGCTCGCGCTTTGCCTCCTCTTCTCGCTCTCTTTTGCGAACAGGATAGCCACCATATTTGCTAGTCGCTTGCTGCAGCTCCACATATATTTTTACCTTGCCTTACCTATAAGCTCAAATAGTCTTGATCGCGAGGGTGCGAGATTGTTGAGTCCCTGTGGCTCACAGATTACTATTACACCAGATGCAGGGCTGATGATTCCGCTCCAGGTGACGCGCTCGAGCTCAAGTGGGAGTTCGACGAGGACTCTCAACTTTACTATGTTTCCTTTCCTGATGATCAGTAGTGGTGCCCAGTTGGGGGTGAACGGGACCGTGTCGCATGTTGGGTTATCTTTTTATTTTGGCGCCGTAGTCGGGCCATGAGTGTTTGGATGATGTAATGTTATTTATGTATCTTGATTGACATGGCGAGTGTAAGGCAACTATGTTATCTCCCCTTTATTATTCATATTACATGGGATGTTGTGAAGATTGCCTAACTTGCGACATATGCCTTCAATGCGATTATGCCTCTAAGTCGTGCCTCGACACGTGGGAGATATAGTCGCATCGAGGGTGTTACAACGCCCTCGATGCCTATGACATGCTTCTTATTTGCAAGGGTGTGGAGGTTCCTCATGCCAGCATACCCTAGCCTCCGATGCCAGAGCCAGCATTCTGAAGCCTTTGCTAGAAGACATACGGCAAGTTGTGGTCCTGCCGAGAAATCTACTACGTACAAATCATCTTTTCGATACCCTTCAAACACTAGAGACTTGTCAGATTCCATTAGTACAAGGCAGTGATATTTTCCAAATATTACGATCATGTTCAAATCGCAAAGCATTGAGACAGAAATTATGTTGAAGCCAAGGGATTCAACAAGCATGACTTTATCCATGTGTTGATCCTTTGAGATTGCAACTCTACCTAGACCCAGTACCTTACTTTTACCAGTGTCAGCAAATGTGATGTGAATCTTGTCGGATGGACGTAAGGTTGAGTCCATAAGAAGGCTTCTTTTGCCAGTCATGTGATTGGTACACCCACTATCAATAATCCATTCTAAAGCTGCTGGTGTCGTACCCTACAGTGCAGTTAGGGGGTTAGGCTTCACGAAGAGAATTGTGAAGCAAAAACATTTGACGAACCAGTGGGTTATGAAAGCTTAGATCGAGATTTGGACTGATAGGGCGAGTAGCAAGTGATTCAGGAACAAAGTACATAATAAGACCATTCGGGCATTTGATCTTGCGCCCTACAAGATGTTTAAGGTCCCCAGCAATAGCGTCAGACGATTTTGGTTTTCTGCTGGAGACCCTTCCCTGCAAAAGAGAGTTAAGCTTTCTTAGCAACCCACGTCTTCAAGGGTGGCTTAGAAGCAATAAGTCTAAGTGCAGCATCTGAGAACTTTGGCTTTGGAGCCCTAGAAAAAAGTCTTGCAGGAGGACAATAGTACTCATAAGAATAAGCAGAATAGTTCTTGGTCTTATGAACATGGCGGTTTGATGAACCGCGCTCATATTCATAGGCCTGAGTATGGCTTCCCTGCAAAACATTTGCGTTAGTGCGACTCAGGTGAGTCCTCTGTCTGTATGAAGCCTTTGGACCGTATGAAGCCTGTGGTCTGGGGTTTATCTTTTTCACCTATGGTGTCATGATGACATTCATAGGAAGATTCTTCAAACACCTTTTCGGCACCCAGATCTTCTTCATAGGCAGTCCATTCCTGCAGTTAGTACCAATATACCTGGCAAACACTTCACCATTCTGATTCTTAAACAGTTTATAGTTTGCATCAAAGGATTCATCAATAACGATGGGATTAGCACAAGTGAAGCCAGATAGGGTGGATGGATCCGTTGAGGGTTCCTTTGCAGCAACCCATGTGGTTTGGGGCTACTGCTCAGGTTTCCAGTAAGAGCCATCAGCATTCATTTTCCTTTCGAACCCAACACCCTCTTTCCTAGGGTTTCAGTTCAGGATCTGCCTTTTGAGGACATCACATAGTGTTTGATGCCCTTTGAGACTTTCGTACATCCCTGTTTCAAGCAGTGTCTTCAACCTAGCATTCTCATCAGCTATAGCAGTGGTATCCTCAGCGGAGGGGTTAGTTACCACATCAACAGTTGAAGATATTGCAATAGTAGGCGGACAATAGTACTCATAAGAATAAACAGAATAGTTCTTGGTCTTATGAACATGGCAATTTGATGAACTGCGCTCATATTCATAGGCTTGAGTATGGTTTCCCTGCAAAACATTTGCGTTAGTGCGACTCAGGTGAGTCCTCTGTCTGTATGACGCCTTTGGACCGTATGAAGCCTGTGGACTGAGGTTTGTCTTCTTCATGTGTGGTGTCATGATGACATTCACAGGAAGATTCTCCACACACTTTTTCGGAACCCAGATCTTCTTCATAGGCAGTCCATTCCTGCAGTTAGTACCAATGTACCTGGCAAACACTTCAACATTCTAATTCTTAAACAGTGTATAGTTTGCATCAAAGGATTCATCAATGACAATGGGGTTTGCACAAGAGAAGCCAGATAGATTGGATAGATCTGCTGAAGATTCCTTTGCAGCAACCCATGTGGTTTGGGGTACTGCTCAGGTTTCCAGTAAGAGCCATCAGCATTCATTTTCCTTACGAACCTAACACCCTCTTTCATCGGGTTTCGGTTCAAGATCTGCTTTTTGAGGACATCACATAGTGTCTGATGCCCTTTAAGACTTTTGTACATCCCTGTTTCAAGCAATGTCTTCAACCTAGCATTCTCATCAGCAATAGTAGTGGAATCCTCGGCAGAGGGGTTAGTTCCCACATCAACAGTTGAAGACATTGAAACAGTAGCAGCAGTGGAACATTCAGCAATAGTAGTAGCATTATCACGCTCAATGCATTTAAGACATGGTGGTTCAAATCCTTCTTGAGCGGAACTGATCTGTTTGGAGCGAAGTGACTCATTTTCCTTTTGAAGATCTTCATGAGACGCTCTCAATTTCTCAAGATCTTGCTTCTTTTGAAGATAATCATAGGAAAGCTTTTCATGAGTTGTTGAGAGCGTTTCATGACGACTTTCAAGTTCCTCATACTTAATGTGAAGATTTTTTATGTCTTCAATTAAGGACTCAGAACGAGTCATTTCAGCGCCTAACAAATCATCGCTTTTGTCTAACAGTTTTTGAATATGTTCCATGGCTTTTTGTTTTTCAGTTGCAATTTTAGCAAGTGTTTTGTAGCTGGGTTTTGAACCACAATCAAAGTCATCGTCACTAGATGTTTGATAGTGAGTAGTGTGTGTGTTTACCTTGGCACCGCGTGCCATGAAGCAGTAGGTAGGAGCGGAGTGGTCCTTGTCATTTGCATCGGTGTCGGTGATGAAGTCATTGTCTTCGGTGTTGAAGATGGACTTGGCAATGTATGCTGTACCCAGACTTGCGACGCCAGAATCGGACTCCTCCTCAGACTCCACCTCCGCCTCCTCAGAAGCAGACTCCTCCTCTGAATCCATTTCCTTGCCAACAAACGCACGTGCCTTGCCAGATGAGCTCTTCTTGTGTGATGAAGACTTTGAAGAAGACTTTGAGTATTTCTTCTTCTTCTTGTCGTCAGAGTCATATTCCTTGCTCTTCTTCTTGTAGTCATGAGCAGAAAATTCATCATTCCTTGATGTTAATCGAGAAGACTTTCTGAAGCCTTTTTTCTTGGTGAATTTTTGGAACTTCTTCACAAGCATAGCAAGTTCCCTTCCAATGTCTTCAGGATCATTACAACTGCTGTCAGATTCTTCTTCAGATGAGGAGACAGCTTTTGCCTTCAAGGCACGAGTTCGCCCATAGTTTGGACCGTAGATATCTCTTTTCTCAGAAAGCTGAAACTCATGTGTGTTGAGCCTCTCAAGTATGTCAGACAGATCGAGTGTCTTGAAATCAGGACGTTCTTGAATCATCAGGGCTAGGGTGTCAAACGAACTGTCAAGTGATCTCAGTAGTGTCTTGACGACTTCATGCTTGGTGATCTCAGTAGCGCCAAGGGCTTGAAGCTCATTCGTGATATCAGTGAGTCGATCAAATGTGAGCTGGACATTCTCATTCTCATTTCTCTTGAAGCGGTTGAAGAGGTTGCGAAGGACACTGATTCTTTGATCTCTCTGGGTTGAGACGCCTTCGTTGACCTTGGAGAGCCAGTCCCAGACTAGCTTAGATGTTTCCAAAGCACTCACGCGGCCATACTGTCCTTTGGTCAGATGACCACAGATGATATTCTTTGCAGTAGAGTCCAGTTGAACGAACTTCTTGACATCAGCAGCAGTGACACCTTCTCCAGCCTTGGGAACGCCGTTCTTGACGACATACCATAGGTCGACGTCAATGGCTTCAAGATGCATGCGCATCTTATTCTTCCAGTAGGGATATTCAGTTCCATCGAAGACGGGGCACGCAGCGGAGACTTTAATTATCCCTGCAGTCGACATCGCTAAAACTCCAGGTGGTTAAACCGAATCACACAGAACAAGGGAGTACCTTGCTCTGATACCAATTGAAAGCGCGTTATATCAACTAGAGGGGGGTGAATAGGCGATTTTTATGGAAGTCTTCAAAATGTGGAAGTTATGAAGACAAACGATAGAAATAAACCTACTACCATGCAGCGGAAGGTAGACTACACTAGGCAAACCATAGTCAAGTATTCAATGGAGTGAAAGCACAATGACTAATAGCAGCAATGTAGTAAGGATCAGGTAGGAAGATATTATGAAGCCAAACAGAACACGCAGTCACTCAGTGAAGATAAAAGATAGTGCGATCATACAATGACTTCACAAGGACCAACAGTAAGTAAAGGGAAGGAAAGGATGAAACCAGTGACAAGTTGAAGACAATGATTTGTTGGACCAGTTCCAGTTGCTGTGACAACTATACGTCTGGTTAGGGCGGCTAGGTATTTAAACCTGAGGACACACAGTCCCGGACACCCAGTCCTGAACACGCAGCTTAGGACACCCAGTCCTCACTGTATTCCCCTTGAGCTAAGGTCACACAGACCTCGCCCAATCACTCTGGTAAGTCTTCAAGGTAGACTCCCAAACCTTCACAGACTTCGTTCACCGGTGATCCACAATGTCTCTTGGATGCTCAGAACGCGACGCCTAACCGGCTGGAGGATTCACAGTCCTCAAGTGTAATAAGTCTTCAGATCACACAGACAAGAAGACTTAAGTGATGCCTAATTCTCTTTGGCTCTGGGTGGTTAGGGCTTTATCCTCGCAAGGAATTCTCTCTCAAAGGCTTTGAGGTGGGTTGCTCTCAAACGACAAAAGCCGTACACTAACTCTGAGCAGCCAACCATTTATGGTTGTAGGGGGTGGGCTATTTATAGCCACTAGGCAACCCGTCCTGATTTGTCTGAAATGACCCTGGGTCACTAAGGAACTGACACGTGTTCCAACGGTCAGATTTCAAACTCACACGGCAACTTTACTTGGGATACAAGCAAAGCTGACTTGTCCGACTCTGGACAAGATTCGCTCTCATAGTCTTCACTCGAAGACATAGGTTTTGTTAAGCATCACTTCAGTCATTCTGACTGGTTCTCTTGGACCCCACTTAACAGTACGGTGGTTCCTATGACTCAATAAAGAATAAAAAGAACTACAAAAGATCTAAGTCTTCGAGCTCCATAGGCTTCATGCGATGTCTTCTCTTGTCATAGTCTTAAATGTGAATGTCTTCATATACCACCTTTGACTTCAATGTCTTCATACATTTTTAGGGGTCATCTCTGGTAGGAAAACCGAATCAATGAGGGACTTCTTCCTGTGTTATCCTACAATTCTCACAAACACATTAGTCCCTCAACTAGGTTTGTCGTCAATACTCCAAAACCAACTAGGGGTGGCACTAGATGCACTTACAAGAACCGTGAGCTTCTGCACGTTCCTTGAGAAAGGCTTCTTTGAGCTCGTGCAGCATAATCTTTGAAGTTCTTCACCTCTTGCATGCTGAGCGTGGCCATATGCTTCTTGAACTAAGTTTTCTCAAAGTCAATCTTCTACTTCAGTTCAACAATGCGTTGGGCGATAGCTAACTCTGAAGCAATGGCGCCATGGAAAGCGACACTAAGGCCAATTGGAAGTTGCAGATCTTCGGAGCTGAGGTTGGGCGTGTCAAACCACTCATCAATGAAGTTGTGGATGATTGACACGTCAAAGAGAGGCAGATCATTGAAGATTTCTGCTTCTTCTTTGCTCTTGATCAGTTGCTCAAGAGCATCATCTGCCATATCTTCATCACTGGACAAATCAATGGCATCATTGTGTAGAATGGCTGCAGCAGTCAGTTCTTGGCTGGTGTGTGGTAGAGGCATCTTGACTCTCTGCGGCTTGGAGATGCGTGACAGATCTTCAGACTGCACACTGTCTTCAGGAGGTGCAGTAGCTAGTGGCTTCGCCCGTGAAATTTTTGGTGGAGCAGCTCATCTTGAAGCCTTAGCCTTCTTTGGATTCTGCGGCTTTGGACTAGGGGCTGGGGCTTCATCAGTGTCAGCATCATTATCAGAATGATCCACTTTGGCACCTAGAACAGAAATGTGAGTAATGAGGCCATCCAGGTTGTAGAACGGACCGAAGACATTGGGTTCTGCATCACGTGTGCCGTCAGTACGGGGGGCAGAGGGACCAGGGTTGAAGTCTAGTCCCAAAGACTTCTTGTTCTGCTTCGCTGAGTTCTTGGCAAACTAGAAGTTGCGCTTGAACAGATTGTCGTCACGACACCATAGTAGTGACGATGGGTGTGCATCTGCAGGCTGTGGTCCACGGACCATGCAGGGATAGAAGCCTTGTTCAATGGCTTTAGCTCTGGACCTGGGTTGAAGATTTTTGTATAGGATGTCTCCCCAAGGTCGCTTGATGGCATTTTTCTCAGCATATTCCTGGGACAAAAACCGGTATTTGAACCATTGTTCTGCCCAATATCTTCGAATCCATTGGATTCGGGTCTTGCGCTGATTGTAATCCTCTTCAGGATCTGTCTTGTAAAGCTCTGAGAGGTCATCAGGCAAATCTCTTGATGTTCCCCCACGACGCTGTCTGCCTCCCTTCCTTGCAGATATCTCTGTAGCCATGAACTTTAAACTGAATGGCTTCAACACGTTCAAAGGCTTCAGAGGCTTTCGCTTGCTGGACAAACAGGAACTGGCTTCGGGAGAATTTATATGATGCTGTAAGAATTTTGCAAATGAATGCAGACTATGAGAACCAAGGGATTCTCCCACGGACATGTACCTGTGACAGCATTAAGGTGCCAGGGAAGGGGAAGAGGTCATATGCATTCTCAGAAGATTTTGAAGATAAATCAGTTTAGAAGACATTGACCTCATCGTGCGAAGACATTCACTCATAGATAAGGAGTTGGTTCCAGATTTGTACGAATCCAGAGATCAGTACAAGTGAGGAATCTAACTACTTTGTGAAGCATAAGTGAACATACTAGGCATAATATGAGATGCAGTATGAAGTGGATCCAACATGTGTGAACAGAAACTACTTGTGGTAGAAATTGACAAATCTGTAGGATCAAAGGGGCCGTAAAAGGGAGGTTTTTATTTACCACACAAGGAACTTCTAGACGGAGTGGAAGAGGAGGCCGAGCAGTTCAATCGTCCGTGCCCTAACTTGGCGACGGAGGACACCTACGGCGACGGCGGAGAGGACGATGTCCGCGGTCGGCGTGAAGACGGTGTCGGAGAGGTTGTGGCGGCTAAGCGCTTCGTCGCCGGCGCCGTCGAGGGCTAGCGGTGGTGCTAGGGTTCGTGCGAGAGTGGAAGAAGAGATAATGACTGTGGTGAGGCGTGTATTTATAGGGACAGGGGCGGCTCAGTGTTATTACACAGGTGCCCCTGGCGATTTACATCTGAGGAACACGTGGCCATCATGCAGCATATCGGAGGTTGTTCCACGTCCCACGCACGCCTGGATTGTCGGGTGGTCGTTCCCACTTCTCCGGGTTTCAGGTGAAGGAATTAGCATTGAAAGTGGACTTAATGTTTGTCTCTGTATCTTCTGCTGACAAGGACGCAGAGAAGACATTTGACAGTTTCAAGAGAATGCATATGATTTGGAGAGTTAGAGTTTGAGATAGAAAGCATAGAGAGGTTAGGGTCCGATCACATTCACTTAGTTCAAAAGATTCAACAAGAAGACATAGCTATAAGTAAATGTTGTAGAGGACAGAACACTAGTATATATATAATCAACATAGTGAAGATAATCATGAAGACATGTTGAGATTGAAGCCAAACCGAATGTGAAGACATAGCAAATGTAACGCCATGAGTGAAACACTTCAAACAGAACATTTGGTGGTGGCGTTACCCACCGTATAGGAAGTGTTAGACCCAGACATGGCGCACAATTATCGTGGCGCTCCGAGGTCAAATTCCTCATTAATGTATTCACACTTAGAATGCATGTCTTCATTGATTGAAGATATACTTTGCTTCGTGTGTTGCACATCTAAGTCATCAATATGCATAAGTGTTAGGATGTGTGCCTGATCACAGGACATTTGAGGATTCCAAGATATTTAGCTCACACCGTAACTTGCAAAATATCTTCTCATCCAAGGGCTTGGTGAAGATATCTGCCAATTGCACTTCAGTGTTGACGTGTATGATATCAATATCTTCCTTCACAACATGATCTCTAAGAAAGTGATGACGAATCTCAATGTGCTTTGTCTTCGAGTGCTGAACTTGGTTGTTGGCAATCTTGATGGCGCTTTCGTTGTCGCAGTAGAGTGGCACTTGCTTCAGATGAATGCCATAGTCTTTGAGTGTTTGCTTCATCCACAAAAGCTGAGCGTAGCAAGATCCAGCAGCAATGTATTCAGATTCAGAAGTGGAGAGAGACACACAGTTCTGCTTCTTTGAAGACCAACATACAAGTGATCGTCCCAGAAAATGACATGTGCCTGATGTAGACTTGCGATCCACCTTGTCACCAGCATAATCAACATCTGAGAATCCAACTAGATCAAACTCTGAGCCCTTTGGATACCATAATCCTAGAGTTGGGGTGTAAGCCAAATATCGAAGAATTCGCTTCACAGCTAAGTGATGCGATTCCTTTGGTGCCGCTTGGAATCGAGTACACATGCAAACACTAAGCATAATATCTGGCCTAGATGCACATAGATAAAGTAAAGAACCAATCATGGAGCGGTATACCTTTTGATCGAACTCTTTACACTTGTCGTCGGGACCCAGATGATGTTTGGCTGGCATTGGCGTTGTGAAGCCTTTGCAGTCTTGCATACCGAACTTCTTCAGGCAGTCTTTGAGATACTTCTCTTGAGATATAAAGATGTCGTTGCATTGCTGTCGTATTTGAAGAACAAGGAAGAACTTCAGCTCTCCCATCATGGACATCTGGTATTGCTCTTGCATCATATATCCAAACTCTTCACTGTATTTCTGATTGGTGCAGCCGAAGATAATGTCATCCACATATATTTGGCACACAAATAGATCACCATCATATGTCTTCGTGAAGAGAGTGGGGTCGAGGGAACCAGGTGTGAAGCCTTTGCTCTTCAGGAAGTATTTGAGTGTGTCATACCAAGCCCGAGGGGCTTGTTTGAGGCCATACAGTGCCTTGTTGAGCTTGTATACCATGTTAGGATGCTTTGGATCTTCAAAGCCAGGCGGTTGTGCAACATACACTTCTTCTTCAATCTTGCCATGGAGAAATGCACTCTTCACATCCATTTGATATAGAAGTATGTTATGATGATTTGCATAGGCCAGCAGTATGCGTATGCCTTCAAGTCGAGCCACAGGAGCAAATGTTTCATCAAAGTAAATCCCTTCCACTTGAGTATATCCTTGAGCAACGAGACGAGCTTTGTTTCTGACAACTTGACCATGCTCATCTTGCTTGTTGCGGTATATCCATTTGGTGCCTATTATATTGTGCTTCCGAGGATCAGGAGCTTAACCAGTTCCCATACATTATTTAGCTCAAACTGTTGAAGCCCTTCTTGCATAGCTTGAATCCATTCAGGTTCCATGAAGGCTTCTTCAACTTTCTTGGGTTCTGTTATTGAGATCAATGCGAAGTGCCCACAGAAATTTGCTAGCTGTGTTGCCCTTGAACGAGTGAGCGGACCGGGTGCATTGATGCTATCAATTATTCTCTCAATCTGCACTTCATTGGCAACACGAGGATGTACAGGGCGAAGATTTTGCTCTTGCTGATCATTGTCATTGTTAGAGGGATTGTCTTCAGGCTGAGCATTGTCTTCAGTTTGATCAGGTGCGGAGATGATAAGTTCCTCTTCAGGTTGAGCTTCAGAGGGTATGATTTCTCCAGTTCCCATAAGTTTGATTGATTCGCTGGATGGAACTTCATCTAGCACATTGGGTGTTGTAGTGTGTTCATCTCATTGCATTTAGATGACTACTTGCTGTAAATCGCAGACCGGTGTCATATTTGAATCGCTTGCCTTTTCCAAACCGTAACTCCGATTCCGGTGATCTTTATATCATTTTCAAGTGATTTCATCTCATCTTTCTAGTGGAACACTTGGATTTCCAAGTTGAGGCCAGGTTCACGCATTCCGTGTCAAATCTTGCATATGCATCCCGCATCGCATCCCGCATAGCATACCATCTTTGCATCATATTGTTTGATCCTTGCACGTGGTTGATTGTGCCCTTGTTGATTGTTTGTCTTGTTTGGGTAGAGCTGGGAGACGAGTTCGCTAACAAGGAGCCCGTTGAGTTTGCTTTCGAGGATCCAGTCAACTCTGACAACTTTGCAGGCAAGATGATCATACCCTCGAAATCACTACTATCTTTGCTTTGCTAGATGCTCGCTCTTTTGCTATGCCAATGCTATGATGCCTACCACTTGCTTTCAAGCCTCCCAAATTGCCATGTCAAACCTCTAACCCACCTTGTCCTAGCAAACCGTTGATTGGCTATGTTACCGCTTTGCTCAGCCCCTCTTATAGCGTTGCTAGTTGCAGGTGAAGATTGGAGGCCGTTCCTTGTTGGAACATTTATTTACTTGTTGGGATATCATTATATTGTCTTGTTATCTTAATGCATCTATATACTTGGTAAAGGGTGGAAGGCTCGGCCTCTCGCCTAGTGTTTTGTTCCACTCTTGCCGCCCTAGTTTCCGTCATATCGGTGTTATGTTCCCGGATTTTGCGTTCCTTACGCGGTTGGGTTATAATGGGAACCCCTTGATAGTTCGTCTTGATTAAAGCATTTCTAGCAATGCCCAACCTTGGTTTTACCATTTGCCACCTAACCTCTTTTTCCCTTGGGTTTCCGGAGCCCGAGGGTCATCTTATTTAAACCCCCCCCCATCCCCCGGGCCAGTGCTCCTCTGAGTGTTGGTCCAACCGAGCGATGTCCGGGGCTACCAGGGGCAACTCTGGGCTGGCCTACCCGACGTCTGGCTCATCTGAGTGTGCCCTGAGAATGAGATATGTGCAGATCCTATCGGGATTTGTCGGCACATTCGGGCGGTGTTGCTGGTCTTGTTTTAACCTGTCGAAGTGTCTTGAAGAACCGAGATACCGAGTCTGATCGGAACGTCTTGGGAGGCGGTCTATTCCTTCGTTGACCATGAGAGCTTGTCATGGGCTAAGTTGGGACTCCCCTGCAGGGATTGAACTTTCGAAAGTCATGCCCGCGGTTATGGGCAGATGGGAATTTGTTAATGTACGGTTGTAGATAACTTGAACCTTAACTTAACTAAAATGAATCAACTGTGTGAGTTACCGTGATGGCCTCTTCTCGGCGGAGTCCGGGAAGTGGACACGGTGTTGGAGTAATGTTTGCGCAGGTTGCTCTCTAGTTTCTCGCTCGCGCTTTGCCTCCTCTTCTCGCTCTCTTTTGCGAACAGGATAGCCACCATATTTGCTAGTCGCTTGCTGCAGCTCCACATATATTTTTACCTTGCCTTACCTATAAGCTCAAATAGTCTTGATCGCGAGGGTGCGAGATTGTTGAGTCCCTGTGGCTCACAGATTACTATTACACCAGATGCAGGGCTGATGATTCCGCTCCAGGTGACGCGCTCGAGCTCAAGTGGGAGTTCGACGAGGACTCTCAACTTTACTATGTTTCCTTTCCTGATGATCAGTAGTGGTGCCCAGTTGGGGGTGAACGGGACCGTGTCGCATGTTGGGTTATCTTTTTATTTTGGCGCCGTAGTCGGGCCATGAGTGTTTGGATGATGTAATGTTATTTATGTATCTTGATTGACGTGG
This sequence comes from Triticum urartu, assembly GCF_003073215.2. Lineage (NCBI taxonomy): Eukaryota > Viridiplantae > Streptophyta > Magnoliopsida > Poales > Poaceae > Triticum > Triticum urartu. The sequence continues at coordinate 349,308,732 of NC_053025.1, forward strand.
CGAGTGTAAGCCAACTATGTTATCTCCCCTTTATTATTCATATTACATGGGATGTTGTGAAGATTGCCTAACTTGCGACATATGCCTTCAATGCGATTATGCCTCTAAGTCGTGCCTCGACACGTGGGAGATATAGTCGCATCGAGGGTGTTACAACGCTCGTGCCATGACATGCTTCTTATTTGCAAGGTGTGGAGGTTCCTCATGCCAGCATACCCTAGCCTCCGATGCCAGAGCCAGCATTTGAAGCTTTTGCTAGAAGACATACGACAAGCTGTGGTCCTGCTGAGAAATCTACCATGTACAAATCATCTTTCCGATACCCTTCAAACTAGAGACTTGTCAGATTCCATTAGACAAGGCAGCGATATTTTCCAAATATTCGATCATGTTTCAAATCGCAAAGCATTGAGACAGACATTAAGTTGAAGCCAAGGGATTCAACAAGCATGACTTTATCCATGTGTTGATCCTTTGAGATTGCAACTCTACCTAGACCCAATACCTTACTTTTACCAGTGTCAGCAAATGTGATGTGACTCTTGTCGGATGGACGTAAGGTTGAGTCCATAAGAAGGCTTCTTTTGCCAGTCATGTGATTGGTACACCCACTATCAATAATCCATTCTGAAGACGCTGGTGTCCGTACCCTACAGTGCAGTTAGGGGGTTAGGCTTCACGAAGAGAATTGTGAAGCAAAAACATTTGACGAACCAGTGGGTTATGAAAGCTTAGATCGAGATTTGGACTGATAGGGCGAGTAGCAAGTGATTCAGGAACAAAGTACATAATAAGACCATTCGGGCATTTGATCTTGCGCCCTACAAGATGTTTAAGGTCCCCAGCAATAGCGTCAGACGATTTTGGTTTTCTGCTGGAGACCCTTCCCTGCAAAAGAGAGTTAAGCTTTCTTAGCAACCCACGTCTTCAAGGGTGGCTTAGAAGCAATAAGTCTAAGTGCAGCATCTGAGAACTTTGGCTTTGGAGCCCTAGAAAAAAGTCTTGCAGGAGGACAATAGTACTCATAAGAATAAGCAGAATAGTTCTTGGTCTTATGAACATGGCGGTTTGATGAACCGCGCTCATATTCATAGGCCTGAGTATGGCTTCCCTGCAAAACATTTGCGTTAGTGCGACTCAGGTGAGTCCTCTGTCTGTATGAAGCCTTTGGACCGTATGAAGCCTGTGGTCTGGGGTTTATCTTTTTCACCTATGGTGTCATGATGACATTCATAGGAAGATTCTTCAAACACCTTTTCGGCACCCAGATCTTCTTCATAGGCAGTCCATTCCTGCAGTTAGTACCAATATACCTGGCAAACACTTCACCATTCTGATTCTTAAACAGTTTATAGTTTGCATCAAAGGATTCATCAATAACGATGGGATTAGCACAAGTGAAGCCAGATAGGGTGGATGGATCCGTTGAGGGTTCCTTTGCAGCAACCCATGTGGTTTGGGGCTACTGCTCAGGTTTCCAGTAAGAGCCATCAGCATTCATTTTCCTTTCGAACCCAACACCCTCTTTCCTAGGGTTTCAGTTCAGGATCTGCCTTTTGAGGACATCACATAGTGTTTGATGCCCTTTGAGACTTTCGTACATCCCTGTTTCAAGCAGTGTCTTCAACCTAGCATTCTCATCAGCAATAGCAGTGGTATCCTCAGCGGAGGGGTTAGTTACCACATCAACAGTTGAAGATATTGCAATAGTAGCAGCAGTAGAACATTCAGCAACAGAGGTAGCGTTATCATGCTCAATGCATTTAAGACATGGTGGTTCAAATCCTTCCTGAGCGGAACTGATCTGTTTGGCACTAAGTGACTCGTTTTCCTTTTGAAGATCTTCATGAGCCGCTCTCAATTTCTCAAGATCTTGCTTCCTTTGAAGATAATCATAGGAAAGCCTTTCATGAGTTGTTGAGAGCATTTCATGACAACTTTCAAGTTCCTCATACTTAACATGAAGATTTTTTATGTCTTCAATTAAGGACTGAGATCGAGTCATTTCAGCATCTAGCAGATCATTGCTTTTGTCTAACAGTTTTTGAATATGTTCCATAGCTTTCTGTTGTTCAGTTGCAATTTTAGCAAGTGTTTTGTAGCTGGGTTTGGAATCACAATCAGAGTCATCTTCACTAGATGTTTGATAGTGAGTAGTGCGTGTGTTTACCTTGGCACCGCGTGCCATGAAGCAGTAGGTAGGAGCAGAGTAGTCCTTGTCATTTGCATCAGTGTCGGTGATGAAGTCATTGTCTTCAGTGTTGAAGATGGACTTGGCAACGTATGCTGTAGCCAGACTCGCAACACCAGAATCGGACTCCTCCTCAGACTCCACCTCCACCTCCTCAGAAGCAGACTCCTCCTCTGAATCCATTTCCTTGCCAACAAACGCACGTGCCTTACCAGATGAGCTCTTCTTGTGTGATGAAGACTTGGAGGAAGACTTGGAAGAAGACTTTGAGTATTTGTTCTTCTTCTTGTCGTCAGAGTCATACTCCTTGCTCTTCTTCTTCTTGTTGTTCTCATTGTCCCACTGCGGACACTCAGAGATGTAGTGGTCAGGTTTCTTGCACTTGTGGCATGATCTTTTCTTGTAGTCATAAGCAGAAGCTTCATCATTCCTTGAGCTTGATCATGAAGACTTTCTGAAGCCTTTCTTCTTGGTGAATTTTTGGAACTTCTTCACAAGCATAGCAAGCTCCTTTCCAATGTCTTCAGGATCATCAGAACTGCTGTCGGATTCTTCTTCAGATGTGGAGACAGCTTTTGCCTTCAAGGCACGGGTTCGCCCATAGTTGGGACCGTAGATGTCTCTTTTCTCAGAAAGCTGAAACTCGTGTGTGTTGAGCCTCTCAAGTATGTCAGACGGATCGAGTGTCTTGAAGTCAGGACGTTCTTGAATCATCAGGGCTAGTGTAACACCCTCGATGCGACTATAGCTCCCACGTGTCGAGGCATGACTTAGAGACATAATCGCATTGAAGGCATATGTCACAAGTAAGGTAATCTTTACAACATCCCATGTAATATAATAATAAAGGGGAGATAACATAGTTGGCTTACACTTGCCACGTCAATCAAGTACATAAATAACATTACATCATCCAAACACTCATGGCCCGATTACAGTGCCAAAATAAAAGATAACCCAACATGCGACACGGTCCCGATCACCCCCAACTGGGCACCACTACTGATCATCAGGAAAGGAAACATAGTATCATTGAGAGTCCTCGTCGAACTCCCACTTGAGCCCAAGCGCGTCACCTGGAGCGGAATCATCAGGCCCTGCATCTGGTGTAATAGTAATCTGTGAGCCACAGGGACTCAGCAATCTCGGACCCTCGTGATCAAGACTATTTAAGCTTATAGGTAAGGCAAGGTAAAAATATATGAGGAGCTGCAGCAAGCGACTAACATATATGGTGGCTATCCTGTTCGCAAAAGAGAGCGAGAAGAGGAGGCAAAGCGCGAGCGAGAAACTAGAGAGCAACCTGCGCAAGCATTACTCCAACACCGTGTCCACTTCCCGGACTCTGCCGAGAAGAGGCCATCACGGTAACACACTCAGTTGATTCATTTTAATTAAGTTAAGGTTCAAGTTATCTACAACCGGACATTAACAAATTCCCATCTGCCCATAACCGCGGGCACGGCTTTCGAAGTTCAAATCCCTGCAGGGGAGTCCCAACTTAGCCCATGACAAGCTCTCACGGTCAACGAAGGAATAGACCTCCTTCCGAGACGTCCCGATCAGACTCGGTACCTCGGTTCTTCAAGACACTTCGACAGGTTAAAACTAATCCAGCAACACCGCCCGAATGTGCCGACAAATCCTGATATGAGCTGCACATATCTCTTTCTCAGGGCACACTCAGATTGTCCTAGGTACAGGTAGGCCAGCCCAGAGTTGCCCCTGGTGGCCACCGGCAGCTGACAGGTGGACCAACACTCAGAGGAGCACTGGCCCGGGGGGTTTAAAATAAGATGACCCTCGGGCTCCGGAAACCCAAGGGAAAAAGAGGCTAGGTGGCAAATGGTAAAACCAATGTTGGGCATTGCTGGAAAAGCTTTAATCAAGACGAACTATCAAGGGGTTCCCATTATAACCCAACCGCGTAAGGAACGCAAAATCCGAGAACATAACACCGATATGACAGAAACTAGGGCGGCAAGAGTGGAACAAAACACTAGGCGAGAGGCCGAGCCTTCCACCCTTTACCAAGTGTATAGATGCATTAAGATAACATGGCAATATAATGATATCCCAACAAGTAAATAAGTGTTCCAACAAGGAACGGCCTCCAAGCTTCACCTGCAACTATCAACGCTATAAGAGGGGCTGAGCAAAGCGGTAACATAGCCAATCAACGGTTTGCTAGGACATGGTGGGTTAGAGGTTTGACATGGAAATTTGGGAGGCTTGAAAGCAAGTGGTAGGCATCGTACCATTGGCATAGCAAAAGAGCGAGCATCTAGCAAAGCAAAGATAGTAGTGATTTCGAGGGTATGATCATCTTGCCTGCAAAGTTGTCAGAGTTGACTGGATCCTCGAAAGCAAACTCAACGGGCTCCTCGTTAGCGAACTCGTCTCTCGGCTCTACCCAAACAAGACAAACAAGCAACAAGGACACAATCAACCACGTGCAAAGCTCAAACAATATGATGCAAAGATGATATGCTATGTGGGATGCGATGCGGGATGCATATGCAAGATTTGACAAAGGATGCATGAACCTGGCCTCAACTTGTAAATCCAAGTATGCCACTGGAAAGATGAGATGAAATCGCTTGAAAACAATATAAAGATCACCGGAATCGGAGTTACGGTTTGGAAATGGCAAGCGATTCAAATATGACACCGGTCTGCGATTTACAGCAAGTAGCCATCTAAATGCAATGAGATCATCTAAATGCAATGAGATGAACATGCTACAGAACCCAAACATGACAACAAAATACATGGCGGGGATGCATTCAAGATGCTTAACAAAAGTCTAGCACTGAGCTACGGCCAATTCATCCATTAACAGGTTCAAACAAGCATGGCAAAAATGCATATGGTAAACAGATTTCAGACAGTGAAATTAACACTTGTCTGGAATTTCAGATCAGATAGCACTCTTGGGAGCAACAAAACTATATGGTATAGGACCTGAACATGGCAAAGTAAAGCATGGCACGGAGCTACTCAAAGAGCTTAACAAAATTCCCTTAGTGACCTTGAGCCAAAAGGGATCAGAAAATACAATTGCAAGCATGTGAACATGGCAAAAACATAAACAGTTCTTATACTTAGTGAAAACTGGCACATGCTGAAAACAGATATCAAGTAGGCATGTTTACGAGCTCGATGCACTCACTACGGAGCGAGTCATGACAAGCTAAGCATACACCCATCAAGAATACACAAAATTCAAGCTTGACATGGCAATAACAATAGCATAGAATGCACGGATCAACTACAACATCATCGGCAAAATCGCTAACAAGTAGACAATCTGCCCAGATTCACGAAGTAGCAAAAGTAGAGCTTGATTGACTCAAGCTAGGGTGCTCCATAATTGCTAACAAAGCCATGGATGGATAGAGAACTACAAGATTAACAAAACCTCCTTACTGACCATCCTCAAAAGAGGCACGGATCACTGGGAAACAACATGAACATATGGCCATATGAAATAAATAGGTCAAGGACTTGGTGGAAATGCTAAGTCCCTGAAATCAGCATTACCAAGTGCCTTACTTTGCAAGCTTGTGCTAGTCACCACACACATCACAAAAATACATGGGTTGCACCTTTGGAAAGATGGCAAAACCCTTAACAAAACATATGTAGAGCTCATGGGCATATCATGCACACAATAATCATGGCAAAAATGACAAATATCCAAATGGAGTAGCAGATCTGACAATTATCTCAAGTAGCCCTCTTCAAACAGCATTTCGTGCATCAAGATCAACTCAAATGAAAATGATGCAATGGAATGAAATGATGTACTCTCTGAGATGAACATTTTGATATGCTATATGCCCAAAACGGAGCTACGGATGCAAAGTTATAGCATGATGAAGATGGGCACATGAACTAGGGTTTCGGGCAAAAAGTCAACCGAGATATTTTCAGATCTGAGATCTGCGCGGATTTCGAGGATCGTCGCCATTACTGTTCACCGGGGAGGAGGAGGACGCCGAAGGGGTCGACGGAGTGGTGCGGTTTTCGAGGAGGTCGATGCAGACGTCGAGGAGGTGGCCGGACGGCGGCGGGTGGCGCGGCGCCGGCCTTGGGAGGCGGCGGAGCCGGGTCGGGCGCCCTTGCGCCGGCCGGCGTCGGTGGCAGGCGGCGGCTCCGGTCGCCTCGGGCGGCCGGACTTCGAGGAGGAGGGCGGCGGCGGCTCGGGTCGTGAGGCGGCGGGGCGACGCGGGCTGGGAGGGCCCCGCACGGGCCTGCGGGCCGGCGGCGCGGTCGGCGATGTGGGGCGCGCGGCGCGGCGAATCGGCGACTGCCACGTGGCGGCGGTGGCGGATCCGGACGCGTCCGGCTCCGTCCGGACGTGTCCAGCGGCGGCGGAGGAGATTTTTTTAGGGTTTTAAGGAGGGGATCCGGGATTTTCGAGGAGGGCTCTATTTATAAGCATAGAGGGAGCTAGGAGAGTCCAAATGAGGTGCGTTTTTCGGCCACGCGGTCGTGATCGAACGCTCTATATGATGGAGAGAGTTTTGGTGGGTTTTGGGCCAAATTGGAGGGGTGTTGGGCTGCAACACACACGAGGCCTTTTCGGTCCCTCGGTTAACCGTTGGAGTATCAAACGAAGTCCAAATGGTACGAAACTTGACAGGCGGTCTACCGGTAGTAAACCAAGGCCGCTTGGCAAGTCTCGGTCCAATTCGGAAATGTTTAATCCCCACACACGAAAGAAAGCTAGAAATGACCACCGGAGGAGAACGGAGCGCCGGAATGCAAAACGGACAACGGGGAAAATGCTCGGATGCATGAGACGAACACATATGGAAATGCAATGCACATGATGACATGATATGAGATGCATGACAACGATAACAACAACAACAACAACACATGGAGACAAAAACCCGAACCCGAGAAAATAAAATAATTTAACGCCGGAAATGGCAAGAGTTGGAGTACAAATTGGGAAAGTCATATCCGGGGTGTTACAGCTAGGGTGTCAAATGAGCTGTCAAGTGATCTCAGGAGTGTCTTGACGACTTCATGCTTGGTGATCTCAGTGGCGCCGAGAGCTTGAAGCTCATTTGTGATATCAGTGAGTCGATCAAATGTGAGCTGGACATTTTCATTGTCATTTCTCTTGAAGCGGTTGAAGAGGTTGCGAACGACGCTGATTCTCTAATCTCTCTGGGTTGAGACGGCTTCATTGACCTTGGAGAGCCAGTCCCATACTAGCTTAGATGTTTCCAAAGCACTTACACAGCCATACTGTCCTTTGGTCAAATGACCACAGATGATGTTCTTGGCAGTGGAGTCCAGTTGAACGAACTTCTTGACATCAGCAGCGGTGACACCTTCACCAGCCTTAGGAACGCCATTCTTGACGACATACCATAGGTCGACATCAATGGCTTCAATATGCATGAGCATCTTATTCTTCCAGTAGGGATATTCAGTTCCATCGAAGACGGGACATGCAGCGGAGACTTTAATTATCCCTGCAGTCGACATAGCTAAAACTCCAGGTGGTTAAACCGAATCACACAGAACAAGGGAGTACCTTGATCTGATACCAATTGAAAGTGCGTTATATCGACTAGACGGGGGTGAATAGGCGATTTTTATGAAAGTCTTCAAAACATGGAAGTTTCGAAGACAAACGATAGAAATAGACCTATTACCATGCAGCAGAAGGTAGACTACACTAGGCAAACCATAGTCAAGTATTCAATGAAGTGAAAGCACAATGACCTATAGCAGCTAGGTAGTTAGGATCAGGTAGGAAGATATTATGAAGCCAAATAGAACACGCAGTCACTCAGTGAAGACAAAAGATAGTGCAATCATACAATGACTTCACAATGACCAACAGTAAGTAAAGGGAAAGGAAGGATGAAACCAGTGACTCGTTGAAGACAATGATTTGTTAGATCAGTTCCAGTTGCTGTGACAACTGTACGTCTGGTTAGGGCGGCTAGGTATTTAAACCTGAGGACACACAGTCTCGAACACCCAGTCCTGAACACGCAGCTCAGGACAACCAGTCCTCACCGTATTCCCCTTGAGCTAAGGTCACACAGACCTCGCCCAATCACTCTGGTAAGTCTTCAAGGTAGACTCCCAAACCTTCACAGACTTCGTTCACCGGCGATCCACAATGACTCTTGGATGCTCAGAACGCGACGCCTAGCCGGCTGGAGGATTCACAGTCCTCAAGTGTAATAAGTCTTCAGATCACACGGACAGGAAGACTTAAGTGATGCCTAACACTCTTTGGCTCTGGGTGGTTAGGGCTTTATCCTCGCAAGGAATTCTCTCTCAAAGGCTTCGAGGTGGGTTGCTCTCAAACGACAAAAGTCGTACTCTAACTCTAAGCAGCAAACCGTTTATGGTTGTAGGGGGTGGGCTATTTATAGCCACTAGGCAACCCGACCTGATTTGTCCGAAATGACCCTGGGTCACTAAGGAACTGACACGTGTTCCAACGGTCAGATTTCAAACACACACGGCAACTTTACTTGGGCTACAAGCAAAGCTGACTTGTCCGACTCTGGACAAGATTCGCTCTCATAGTCTTCACTCGAAGACATAGGTTTTGGTTAAGCATCACTTCAGTCATTCTGACTGGTTCTCTTGGACACCACTTAACAGTACGGTGGTTCCTATGACTCAACAAAGAAGAAAAAGAACTACGTAAGATCTAAGTCTTCGAGCTCCATAGGCTTCATGCGATGTCTTCTCTTGTCATAGTCTTCAATGTGAATATCTTCACATACCACCTTTGACATCAATGTCTTCATACATTTTTAGGGGTCATCTCTGGTAGGAAAACCAAATCAATGAGGGACTTCTACCTGTGTTATCCTACAATTCTCACAAACACATTAGTCCCTCAACTAGGTTTGTCATCAATACTCAGCTGCCGGCGCCTAGCTAGGGGTGGGACTAGATGCACTTACAGTTGCCGGCGCCTAGCTGAGGTGACGGTGCATCCGACGTTCAGCTGGAGTCTAAGTCATCATCTTCATGCTTGACGACCGGGGGCTCCTCGTCGCCGTCTTCACCGTAAGTGTCCTCCTCTTCGCTTTCGCGCCAGGAGGAGCTTTCGTCATCGCATGAGCTTTCCGTGCAGCACCCTAGACGAGCACCTGAGCATCCGAAGACCTTGATGGAGAGCATATAATGCTCCACCAGCTTGAAGTGGAGGATGTGCCCTTCCGCGAGGTAGTGGGCACGAGCAAAGGTTTTCTAGCTACGCCTGAGGAGCATGACGTGTGGTGCGGGGAACTCGACGTCCACCCACATGGCCCCATTGCAACAGCCACTCATGCGCAGCCGCAGCCCAAGTGGCTGGTCATCCTCCATCACCCTAGCAAAGGGGCGAGGGAGCCGCAGGCGACCACGCGAAGGATCGCACAGCTTGACGATGAACTCCAACACTGTGTCCTCTACATGGCCTGCTGCTGGCATTGGGACCGTTGGGGGTGGAACGGCAGGTGCGTCGCCCTGTCCGCCCCGACCACGAGCTCCATGTCGACCTCGACCACGCCACGCAACTTCACCTTGTGCACTGGATCATGCCCCTACAGCTGCGATGGGGGCAAGAGTAGGGTCTCGAGAAGAAGCCCTCGTCGCCACCGTTGGAGCCCGGGCGCGGCCGCTTCCCCTTGTCATGGAGGAAGCAAAACCATGAAAGGAGGAAGGGAGAGGTGTGGATGAGCATCGCCATTCCCTCGCGCTCCCTTTTATAGTGGGGCAAGGAAGGGAGGCTGGCTCTCCACTACTTTGGGGCGGCCGCCCTGTGACGCCCGGATAATTAAGCTACAATGAACCTCTGCTAATGATGCCACATCACCTCAGTTACTATTACTAAACTCACTTTGATTCAAATCCCATTCGAATTCAAAGTTTGAAATCAAGTTAAACGGTAAAAGATTTCAAACGTTAAAACAGAAGTGTTCGAAATGTGGCAAATAAATAATAGGTAATTGTGGTGGAGAAATCATCTTTTTATAAAATAATTTAGGTGCACTAAATTAATTATAACAATGGTACAACAAATAATTAAATGCTCTATAAGTCATAAACAAATACAAAATACTATTTAAAGTGCCAAATTATTTATAATAGAGATATAGTTAATAATCTTATTTTAGGTTTAGCTTTTGTATTTCATAACTCTAAAGTAAAATCAAACAGTAAAGGAAATTTATATAAAATGAAAAAACAGAAAACCAAACAATCAAAAAAAGATAAATAAAACTTGGTGGAACCTCGCTGGCCAGTTACCTGGGCCATGGCCCAGCCAACCGCCCACCAGGCTGGCCCACCTCCCCTCCTACTAACCCCTCACCGTGACCTAACCCCCATCCCATGATCCCCACTCCCCCCTCGGTCCACTCCTCCCTCTCCCCCCGATCTAGATCGGGGGTAACCGGCCCCGACGCCGCCACCCATCGTCCCCATCGCTACGCCGTCGGCCACCGCCATGCTCCATGCACCCACCTGCGTTGCCGTCTCACATAGCCACCACCTGCACCCGGAGCGCCCGCAAGTGGCCCGCACCCCGTGATCCCCAAGCTGGACACCGCGGCGTCATCATCGTCGTCAGTACATCAACCGGCCTCCCGATGCCGCCCGTCTCCGATCCGTCGCCCACCTCCTCAACCCCCTACCCCGACGAACTCCCCCGCGCCTCGCCGGTGTGCCCCTGCAACGGGGGTGAGCGTGCCCTCGACCCCTGTTTCCCCCCTCTCTCGCTCTGTCGTTGGTGTCTCACCACCGCACCGCCGTCGTCCCGCACCGTCTGGTCCCGTAGGACCTATGCGCCCCTCGCCGCCACAGTTTCCCTGTGCGCCTGCCTCCCCACTGCTCCGCTGTCGCCGCCATCTGTTGCTGCTCCGCTGCCATCGCGCGTGGCCTTGTGCTTGTGCTCCCCGCAGCACCGAGCCGCGCCCCGAACGCAGCCCGCCTCGCCCTACCGCTCTGCATTCGATAGGCCACCCGCGCTGCCGCGCCTCGCTAACAGGGGCTGGCCTGCTACTATTGTTCATGTGCTACGGCCATCACCGCTATCGCGCCCCCACCTTTGTCATTCGCCCGAGCATTCCCCGACCGCACCGCACCTGGCCTCGCCCACCGCAGCCCGTGCTGCTCCCGCTGCCGGAGCCACTTGTCGCTGCCCCACGCCCGGCTAAGTCCTCCGCCCGGTAGCGGGCACCCGCACCCATTAGCCGCGCCCGCCCTGCCCCTGTGTAGAACAGAGAACGAAAATGAAATATAAAAATGGATTAAAGAATTAAATTAAGTAAATTAATTAGTTAAATTGGTTAATTAAATAGGTAATCAACCTAACAAATTTTGATTAAGTAAACTAATTACTTAGTTAGTTAAAATAGTGTATGACAGGTGGCCCCACCCCCTGTTGACCAGTCAAACTTTGACTGGTCAACTGGGTCCCCCTGGCCCACATGTCAGCCATAGTGTACCTTGCTGGGTACACTTTGTGGGTACACTTAGCATTTTGTCTTTTATTTTCGAATTAAGATGAATTATTAAAAATGGATTAAATCTTTTAAATTAATATAAAACAATCAGTAGCTCACATGAAAATACTTTGTACATGAAAGTTGCTTAGAACGACGAGACGAATCCGAATACGCAGTCCGTTCACCTGCCACACGTCCCTAGCATAGTGAACGTGCAACAATCCACCTCCGGTTCATCTGTCCGAATATGTCAAACACCGGCGATACTTTCCCGGATGTTTCCCCCCTTCACCGATATCACCTACTACCGGATTAGGGTACACCTAGCGCCATTACTTGTCATGTCATGCATCGTTATGCATATGTTTGCATTGTATTCACTGTTTCTTCCCCCCTCTTCTCTCTGGTAGACTATGAGACTGACGCCGCCGCTGCTACCTAGTACGACCACGGTGTTGACGACCCCTCCTTCTCGACCGAGCTTCCAGGCAAGCCCCCCTGCCCCTTGATCAACCCGATATCGCCTATTCCTTCTCTCTACTGCTTGCATTAGAGTAGTGTAGCATGTTATTACTTTCGGTTAATCCTATTATGCTGCATAGCCTGTCTTTGCTACTATTGTTGTTACCTTTACCTGCAATCCTAAATGCTTAGTATAGGATGCTAGTTTATCATCAGTGGCCCTACATTCTTATCCATCTGCCATGCTATACTATCGGGTCGTGGTCACTCAGGAGGTGATCATGGGTATATTAATTATATACATAATATATGATACATGTGCTGACTAAAGTTGGGTCGGCTCGTAGATTACCCACAAGTGATTCACGGATTGGGGGCTGACAGGACCTTTGTCCCGATGGCCCTCTGGTGGATCTTTGCGGTGGAGCGACAAGGCAGGTCGAGACCACCCAGGTGAGAGGTGGGTCTGGCCCTGGTCGGCGTCTGTGGATACTTCAATTAACATGCTTAACGAGAACTTGGTATTTGATCTGAGTCTGGCCAATGGCCTATACGCACTAACCAACTACGCGGGAACAGTTATGGGCACTCGACGTTGTAGTATCAGCCGAAGCCTTCTTAACATCAGCGACTGAGCGGCGCGTGCCGGGTTGGACCGCATAACGCAACTTCCTTTGTAATGGAGGTTGCTAGGTCTGCTCATCGGCCGCCCTCGCAACATGCAGGTGTGCAATGGGCGATGGGGCCAGACCCCTGCGCGCTTAGGATTTAGACCGGCGTGCTGACCTATCTATTGTGCCTAGGTGGGGCTGCGACGTGTTGATCTTCCGAGGCCGGGCATGACCCAGGAAAGTGTGTCCGGCCAGAGGGACCGAGCGTGTTGGGTAATGTGGTGCACCCCTACAGGGAAGTTGATCTATTCGAATAGCCGTGTCCCTCGGTAAAAGGACGACCCAGAGTTGTACCTCGACCTTATGACAACTAGAACTGGATACTTAATAAGACACACCCTTCCAAGTGCTAGATATAGCCCGGTGATCGCTCTCTCACAGGGCAACGAGGAGAGGATCGCCGGGTAGGTTTATGCTATGCGATGATATTTGGTGAACTTACCAGCTACTCTCTTCTATATACTTCAAGATGGAGGCTGCCAGAAGCGTAGTCTTCGATAGGACTAGCTATCCCCCTCTTATTCTGGCATTTTGCAGTTCAGTCCACAAATACTACCCATTTCATTGATACCAATGCATATGTAGTGTAGATCCTTTCTTGCGAGTACTTTGGATGAGTACTCACGGTCGTTTGCTCCCTCTTTTCCCCCTTTTCCATTCTTCTCGGATGTCGCAACCAGATGTTGGAGTCCAGGAGCCAGAGGATCCCAAGGATGGTTCGAGTTCGGCTTCGAGGAGTAGTTAGGAGGTCCCAGGCAGGAGGCCTTGCCTTTTCGATCGTTGCTAATTTGTGCTAGCCTTCTTAAGCAAACTTGTTTAACTTATGTCTATACTCAGATATTTTTGCTTCCGCTGACTCTGGTGTATTCGAGCTTACGTATGCGAGCCCTCGAGGCCCCTAGCTTGTAATATAAAGCTTGTATTATTTTAATTTGTGTCTAGAGTTGTGTTGTGATATCTTCCCGTGAGTCCTTGATCTGGATCGTACACATTTTCATGTATGATTAGTGTACGGTCAAATCGGGGGCGTCACAAGTTGGTATCAGAGCCGACTGCCTGTCAGAATCCCCCTTCCAAACTCCTTGGCCAAAGTCGAGTCTAGTCATTGCAAAACTTTTACTAACATGGTTGTGTGGCTTATGGGCCCACGTCGCCATTGGGTGGTATTAGGATCTTTTACTCCTCGTCTATACTCTGGGACTCTGATCTCTCCTCTGTTCGGGTTAAATAATTTTTACTAACTCTCTAGGTTCTCGTGCCTACTTCCTCCCGGAGAGCCCCTCACTCCAGATGATTGCTTAGTGCCCCAGAAGATTTCGAAGATACTCTTCGATGTTCTCTCGAGACCTTGTGCCCATCGCTTTTGCAATTCCCTTCCATTGATTAACCTCTATGGATAACCACGTACACGTGCCATTCATACAATCATTCCCCATTGATCTTGTTATTACAAGATACCCCAAAATTCTATCTATTGTTCCGAGAATACCTTGTTCCTACTTCCTTGTAGTTCTTTGCCACATGAATACCCCTACGGATATTACTTGCACTTACCGAGTATTCGTTCATCCCCAATTGTTTATGTGCTTCACAAAATTCTTCGGAATGCTATTCGATCTTCCGAAATCCTCGGTAGCCTATTGCTCCTGATCTTCCTTACCTGCTTGCAATATGGTTAATTCCATATGACTAGCGATATTCATTAGCATCCTTTGACATCGTCATAATGAGCATCTGATTCGATATGTTTGCGAATGCCCGCAATCATCGTTGATCCTTATAAATTACCTTTCCGGCTGAGCTTCCATTCTTTTAACTGGAATTGGTTCTCGACCAATCAAATTGCCGTCGGTTGTACCGCCTAAGGCTATTCAAGTTATCCATCCCTAATCAGAGCATTGCTTCTGATCCCTTGACTTAGAATTCATAATTCCTATGCAATAGAGCTTTGAAATAGTCAATTGTTTCTATAATCTGATCTCCTTACATTCTTTCTTCCTCTGCTTGAGTACCGATGCTCACATCAGCTCCGTTATGGACCGTCAGTTCCTTTGTTGGATTTTATCCGGCAGTGACCTTTGTATTCAATAAACTTGTGAGCCTTCCCTCGGATACATAATGCATTGGTAAATTGTATCATCTGCTTTCTCAACCATGCTCTACTTTCGAGCTTGTATATATTCTCCTGAATATGTTTCTAATGTGCCCCGATGGGTTGAACCTATGCCTTCCTTAATCTGTATGAACCCGAAGGTTTTCACGGGTCATACTCTTCTGGTACTTCACCAGGTAGGTTTGCACACCCAATTCATTTTTTAATATATATAGAGCAGTGAATGAATGATTATGCATTGGAGAAGTGGGAGTCGACCTTGAACTTTGTGTTCATGCCCATGGACACAATGTAGATCTTATCATGGAAGCTTCTCTTAAATTAATTATTCCCTTGGTATAAGTTCATATTATATCTGGGATTTGGTCTTTTACAATTGTGGTTTCGACCATATTGTCTTTCTTTGATCCCATTTCTCGAACAAGTAAAATACTTGCCTTCTCATATCAGTACGCCTGCCCAACCTCTATTTTGATCTACCTTCGAGTATTACCCCCTGGTATCTCGAGGATATCACCCCATTGCACTACATGTTATGAATTTTTGATGAAGTAGTAGCTTTCCCCGTCATAGTCACTCCACGGGTTCTGGGTTGTCGTCAACCGAGAACATTGATTAGTGAATCGAATCGACATTGTGATTCAATACTCCTTGTACTTTATTATTGAGACGTTTAATACTCCATCACATCACTCCTAGCTTGATCGGTTACTTCATGATCATGCTAATTTTAACTGTGCTACCTGGTCCTTCTTCTCGGAGAACAAATTTTGACAGTGAGCTAATCTTACGTCGATCTTCCTCGTCATATCATTTCTCCTTGAACAACAAACTTGATTCCGAGTTTGTGTCATACCTATGGTTCCAATAACCTTTCACTTCATCATTCCTTTAGCTTGATGTCATCGCCGATCGATTACATCTTCATGAAATCTCTTGACAAATGTGTCATGATCATCATAAGCATTCTGAGCCCTTCCAGGATATCAATTGAATTCATGATGAGAAATACCATCCTTGCCCTTGATGATTTGTGTTCCCATCGACCACTTTATTGCCTTCCCTCCAACACAAACTTGTTCGTGTTCTGTGTTATACCTTGAGTTCCTTGCTATCCGGCATTTGTTCTTCTTTACCTTGGAGGATTACCATCTTTTATGTCAAGAATGTCATGAGGATTACTCCACCTCTTAAGAATTCTTGGTATAGTGATACTTCTCACCATCACCATCTTTCTTGGTCCCCGTGTTGTTTCTAACCGGAATACCGACAATTGAACTACGATGTGTGAATTCAAAACTTATAGCAACCCTATTGCTTTGAAGTGAATGGTCGATTGATTCATTTTAATTCTTTTGTTCATTAAGTCGTCGTTCTAACATTTATCACGCAACCCATCCCATATTTCAGGTGCACCTATCAACCAATGTTTAATTGTGGATGTTTTCCTCAAACATACATCATTATATCATTTGATTTGACAATCGTTATCTCCTTGTTCACATAATTGTGGAAATCCATCTTTTGTTAATCTTGATAAATTTTCTTTGAGACCATCAGCCACATCCTCTTCCTCTCCTTGGTTTAATGATGAACTCTTGTTTTGGAACTCGCTTCCATAGTTCATTTCCCCGAGAATCTTACAATGTCATCTCGACAATTTCTGTCGAGACCTTTCTCTTCTCAGGCATCCTGACTTTGAGGTATCCTGACAACAATCAGATCTAAATCTCGGTCAGATATGATGGTTGGAACATATTTCCAAGAGTTATAACATTGGTCTTTATATGACCCGGTAAGGTGATGTCATGCCTAGCACACCTGGCCGAAGGACCTATTGTTATAGTTCCATTTTGGCAAGGTTAACCATTCTTCCATGAGGAAATTGTAAGACTTATTATATGAGTTGTTCCTGATGGATCCTTTGTGTATCCAAAGTCTGACCTTTGCTTGAAGACCATATCAATGCTATCTCAAAGAGTGTTTGTGGTACTCCGATTTTCTATAAGAACAATTGAAGCACAATGCTAAAATTTCTTTATCAATTATCCAAGCACCGTTGTATGGGTAATGTCATGAAATTTCTATCCCCTTACCTAAAGGGTTTTCTACATTATATCCTGTCATGGATATCATGCTCTGCTTGTCCATGGGAAGGATATACCCCTGGAACATGTGTTCAAAATCAATTTTCCTTTCCATTGTTCTGTTTAATCTAATAATCACATTTTCCTTTCCATTGTTTTGTTTAACCTTTTTTTGTGGTCTATATGATCTAAGCAGTAATATTCTCCTGCTTATGCAAACACCTCGTTGTACCACCCTGTCAGTAAGACCATGTTACTTTTGTTGATGACATTCCAGTAACCACCGCTGGATGAGAACTTTGCCTTATTGGTTCCGCCTCATTCAACGAGCAAGAAAATGGTTCTCTTCGTCCCTCGCCCTTGGTACCGATGTTGTTGCCAACATAACTGACAGGCTATCCTCTAACATGCCTTGCTTATATGATCATGCAAGACGTCACCGCCCTTCCTACTTTTAACCCACAAGGTGGGCCCATAACCCATAGTTCCACAGGATCGGAACCTGACTCTCCTCTACACCCCCTGTTCCCAAGGTTGTTCCTCGTGCGTGGCCTCGTATGTAATTCGTGAGCCACCTTCCGAGAGATCATCAATTCTGGTATCAAACACAATACTTATTCTCCTTGCTCTGGATCCCTTTCACACGTTGTTACAGGCATCGAACGATTGCCAGCCCGCTCGAAACTTCCCATGATACCTCCTTACTTTGCTCTCGATATTTTCTTAAGTTTCAATTCGAGAGTTACTTCTGCCATCTTCTGTGATGTCATCGAGCAGATAGTCAACCTTGCATAGGTCCGTTCTCCTGGAATACCCATCCTTTATTATTTCGTAAGTACGATGGAGTTCTCGAAGAAAGGATGCCGACTTCATCATGATGACCTGAAGCAGAGAAATGAAGACATCAACGTAATGGCTCGACCTCTTCGAGAAGAGCAACCAAGACCGAGAAGATTCGTTAGAATTTTGTAACCAGATCTTTCCCCCTTACTCCATCTCTCAAAATCTCGGGACAAGATTTCTTGTAGTGGAGGAGAATTGTGAAGCCTAGATAATTAAGCTACAGTGAACCTCTGCTAATGATGCCACGTCACCTCGGTTACTATTAGTAAACTCACTCTGATTCAAATCCCGTTCGAATTCAAAGTTTGAAATCAAGTCAAACGGTAAAAGATTTCAAACGTTAAAACGGAAGTGTTTGAAATGTGGCAAATAAATAATAGGTAATTGTGGTGGAGAAATCATCTTTTCATAAAATAATTTAGGTGCACTAAATTAATTATAACGGCGGTACAACAAATAATTAAATGCTCTATAAGTCATAAACAAATACAAAATACTATTTAAAGTGCCAAATTATTTATGATAGAGATATAGTTAATAATATTATTTTAGGTTTAACTTTTGTATTTCATAACACTAAATAAAATCAAACAGGAAAGGAAATTTATATAAAAGGAAAAAATAGAAAAAAAACAATCAAAGAAAGATAAATAAAACTTGGGGGAAACCCGCTAGCCAGTCAGTTGGGCCACGGCCTACCTCCCCTCCTACTAACCCCCCACCGTGACCTAACCCCCATCCCACGATCCGCACTCCCCCCTCGGTCCACTCCTCCCTCTCCCCCTGATCTGGAACGGGGGTAACCAACCCCGACGCCGCCACCCGTCGCCCCCATCGCTACGCCGCCGGCCGCCATCATGCTCTGCGCGCCTACCTGCGTTGCCGTCTCACACAGCCACCACCTCCACCCTAAGTGCCCGCAGGTGTCCCGCACCTCATGATCCCCGAGCTGGACACGGTCGCGTCGTCGTCGTCAGTGCATCCACCGGCCTCCCGACGCCGCATGCCTCCAATCCGTCGCCCACCTCCTCGACCCCCTACCCCGACGGACTTCCCCGCGCCTCGCCGGTGTTCCCCTGCAATGGGGGTGAGCGTGCCCTCGATCCCCATTTCCCCCTTCTCTTTGTCGACGGCGCCATCCACCACCCGCACGCACACTCACCACCCAATCGTCATCGTCTCGCACCGTCCGTTCTCGCAGGACCTACGCGCCCCTCACCGCCATTGTTTCCCCGCGCACCTGCCTCCCCACGGCTCCGTTGTCGCCGCCATCTGTTGTTGCTCCATTGCAGCCGCGCGTGGCCTCGCGCCCGCGTGCCCCAAACGTCGAGCCGCACCCCGAACGCAACCCGCCTCGTGCTGCCGCTCTTCGTTTGCTATGGCCCACACTGTCGCGCCTCGCTAGCAGGGGCTGGCCTGCTACTTCTGCTCATGTGCTACGGATGTCACCGCTGCCACACCCCCGCCAGGGGAACACGGAGGAGGAAGAGGAGTTGGGGGAGGAGAGGGTTGCGCCAGGGGAAAGGGTCACGGCTGCCCTCCCACCCCCTCACTATATATAGGGGGAAGGGGAGAGGGGGAGGCGCCCTAGGGTTTCCCCTAGGAGGCGATGGCCAGGGCAGATTGGATCTCCCTAGGAAAACCCTAGGGAGACTTTCCCCCCAAGCCAAGCCAGGTGGAGGCTTGCCTCCCAAGTCAGGTGGAGGCGCCCCACCTCCCCAAGCAATGTGGCAAAGGGTGTGGGGGCGCACAGCCCCTTAGTGGGCTGGTTTGCCCCCTTCCCCTTGGCCCATGAGGCCCTGCAACACTTGTCGGGGCCCCCGAAACACCTTTCGGTTATGCTGGCCATAGCCTGGTACCCCCGGAACACTTCCGGACTCCAATACCCTTCGTCCAATATATCGATCTTCACCTTCGGACCATTCTAGAACTCCTCGTGATGTCTGGGATCTCATCTAGGACTCCGAACTACCTTCGGTAGCCACATACAATTTCCCATAAAAACTCTAGCATCACTGAACCTTAAGTGTGTAGACCCTACGGGTTCGGGAACCATGCAGACATGACCGAGACCTCTCTTCGGTCAATAACCAATAGCGGGATCTGGATACCCATGTTGGCTCCCACATGTTCCACGATGATCTCACCGGATGAACCACGATGTCGGGGATTCAATCAATCCCGTATACAATTCCCTTTGTCCATCGGTATGTTACTTGCCCGAGATTCGATCATTGGTATCCCTATACCTTGTTCAATCTCGTTACCGGCAAATCTCTTTACTCGTTCCGTAACGCATGATCCCGTGGCTAACTCATTAGTCACACTGAGCTCATTATGATGATGCATTACCGAGTGGGCCTAGAGATACCTCTCTGTGACACGGATTGACACATCCCAGTCTCGATCGTGCCAACCCAACTGACACTTTCGGAGATACCTGTAGTGCACCTTTATAGTCATCCAGTTACATTGTGACATTTGATACGCCCAAAGCATTCCTACGGTATCCGGGAGTTGCACAATCTCATGGTCTAAGGAAACGATACTTGACATCAAAAAAGCTCTAGCAAACGAACTACGCGATCTTGTGTTATGCTTAGGATTGGGTCTTGTCCATCACATCATTCTCCTAATGATGTGATCCCATTATCAACAACATCCAATGTCCATGGTCAGGAAAGCATAACCATGTATTGATCAACGAGCTAGTCAACTAGAGGCTCACAAGGGACATGTTGTCATCTATGTATTCACACATGTATTAATGTTTCCTGTTAATACAATTAAAGCATGAACAACAAACAATTATCACGAACAAGGAAATATAATAATAAACATTTTATTATTGCCTCTAGGGCATATTTCCAACACCTCCCCCTTGCTCCTTTATATACGGGGGCAGGGGGCACCCTAGAAGACACAAGTTGATTGTTTCCAGCCGTGTGCGGTGCCCCCCTCCACCATAATCCACCTCGGTCATATCGTAGCGGTGCTTATGCGAAGCCCTGTTCCGGTAGCAGCAGCATCACCATCATCACGCCGTCGTGCTGACGAAGCTCTCCCTCAACACTCTGCTGGATCGTGAGTTCTTGGGAAGTCACCGAGTGGAACATGTGCAGATCGCGGAGGTGCCGTACTTTTGGTACTAGGATCGGTCGGATCGTGAAGACGTACGACTACATCAACCGCGTTGTCATAATTCTTCTACTTACGGTCTACAAGGGTACGTAGACAACACTCTTCCCTCTCGTTGCTATGCATCACCATGATCTTGCGTGTGCGTAGGAAATTTTTTGAAATTACTGTTATCCCCAGCAGTGGCATTTGAGCCAGGTCTATGCATAGATGTTATATACATGATTAGAACACAAAGGAGTTGTGGGCGTGGGTATATACATATTGCTTGCCGTCACTAGTTGATTCTTGATTCAGCGGTATTGTTGGATAAAGCGGCTCAGACCGACATTATGCGAACGCTTACGCGAGACTGGTTCTACCGATGTGCTTCGCACACAGGTGGCTAGTGGGTGTCTGTTTCTCCAACTTTAGTTGAATCAGATTCAATGAACAGGGTTCTTTCTGAAGATCAAAAAGCAAACACTATACCGCGTTGTGGTTTTTGATGCATAGGTAAGAACGGTTTTTGCTAAGCCCGTCATAGCCACGTAAAACTTGCAACGACAAAGTAGAGGACGTCTAACTTGTTTTTGCAGGGCATGCAGTGATGTGATATGGTCAAGATGTGATGAGATATAAATTGTTGTATGAGATGATCATGTTTTGTTAAAGTTATCGGCAACTGGCATAAGCCTTATGGTTGTCTCTTTATTGCATAAGATGCAAGCGCCAAATAATTGCTTTACTTTATCGCTATGCGATAGCAATAGTTGCAAGAGCAATAGTTGGCGAGACGACCATGTGACGACACGTTGATAGAGATCAAGATGATGGAGATCATGGTGTCATGCCGGTGACGATGGAGATCATGACGGTACTTTGGAGATGGAGATCAAAGGCACAAGATGATGATGGCCATATCATGTCACATATTTTGATTGCATGTGATGTTTATCTTTTATGCATCCTATTTTGCTTAGTACGACGGTAGCATTATAAGATGAACCCTCACTAAATTTCAAGGTACAAGTGTTCTCCCTGAGTATGCACCGTTGCGACAGTTCTTCGTGCTAAGACACCACGTGATGATCGGGTGTGATAAGCTCTACGTTCACATACAATGGGTGCAAGCCAGTTTTGCACATGCAGAATACTCGGGTTAAACTTGACAAGCCTAGCATATGCAGATATGGCCTCGGAACACTGAGACTGAAAGGTCGAGCGTGAATCATATAGTAGATATGATCAACATAGTGATTTTCACCATTTAAAACTACTCCATTTCACGTGATGGTCGAACATGGTTTAGTTGATATGGATCACATGATCACTTAGATGATTAGAGGGATGTCTATCTAAGTGGGAGTTCTTAAGTAATATGATTAATTGAACTTAAATTTATCATGAACTTAGTCCTGATAGTATTTGCATATCTATGTTGTAGATCAATTGCTCGCATATAGCTTCCCCGTTTTATTTATGATATGTTCCTAGAGAAAACTATGTTCAAAGATGTTAGTACCAATGATGCGGACTAGCTCCGTGATCTGAGGATTATCCTCAATGCTGCACAGAAGTATTATGTCCTTGATGCACCACTAGGTGACAGAACTGTTGCAGGAGCAGATGCAGACGTTATGAACATCTGACAAGCTCGGTATGATGACTACTTGATAGTTTAGTACACCATGCTTTACGGCTTAGAACCGGGACTTCAAAAACGTTTTGAACGCCACGGAGCATATGAGATGTTCCAAGAGCTGAAATTGGTATTTCAGACTCATGCCCGTGTTAAGAGATATGAGACCTCTCACAAGTACTTTGCCTACAAGATGGAGGAGAATAGCTCATAAGTGAGCATGTGCTCAGAATGTCTGAGTGCTACAATCACTTCAATCAAGTGGGAGTTAATCTTCCAGATAAGATAGTGATTGGCAGAGTTCTCTAGTCACTATCACCAAGTTACTAGAACTTTGTGATGAACTATAATATGCAAGGGATAACGGAAACGATTCCCAAGCTATTCGCGATGCTGAAATTGGTGAAGGTAGAAACCAAGAAAAAGCATCAAGTGTTGATGGTTGACAAGACCACTAGTTTCAAGTAAAAGGGCAAGGGAAAGAAAGGGAACTTCAAGAAGAATGGCAAGCAAGTTGCCACTCCCATGAAGAAGCCCAAAGCTAGACCCAACCCTGAAACTGAGTGCTTCTACTGCAAAGGAAATGGTCACTGTAGTGGAACTGCCCTAGATACTTGGCGGATAAGAAGGATGGCAAAGTGAACAAAGGTATATTTGATATACATGTTATTGGTGTGTACTTTACTAGTGTTTATAGCAACCCCTCGGTATTTGATACTCGTTTAGTTGCTAAGAGTGGTAACTCGAAACGGGAGTTGCAAAATAAACAGAGACTAGTTAAGGGCGAGGTAACGATGTGAGTTGGAAGTGATTTCAAGGTTGATAAGATCACAATCGCACACTCCCTTTACCTTTGGGATTAGTGTTGAACCTAAAATAAATGTTATTTGCTGTTTGTGTTGAGCATAAATATGATTGGATCATGTTTATTGCAATACAGTTATTCATTTAGGTCAAAGAATAATTGTTGTTCTATTTACATGAATAAAACCTTTTATGGTCATACACTCAATATAAATGGTTTATTGAATCTCGATCGTAGTGATACACATATTCATAATATTGAAGCCAAAAGATGCAAAGTTAATAACGATAGTGCAACTTATATGTGGCACTGCCGTTTAGGTCATATTGGTGTAAAGAGCATGAATAAACTCCATGCTGATGGGCTTTTGGAATCATTTGATTATGAATCACTTGATGCTTGCGAACCATGCCTCATGGGCAAGATGACTAAGACTATGTTCTTCGGAACAATGGAGCGATCAACAGACTTGTTGGAAATAATGCATACTGATATGTGTGGTCCAATGAGTGTTGAGGCTCGCGGCGGGTATCATTATTTTTTGACCTTCACAGATGATTTGAGCAGATATGGGTATATCTGCTTGATGAAACATAAGTCTGAAACATTTGAAAAGTTCAAAGAAATTTCAGAGTGAAGTGGAAAATCATCGTAACAAGGAAATGAAGTTTCTATGATCTGATCGCGGAAAACAAATATTTGAGTTACGAGTTTGGTCTTCACTTGAAACAATGTGGAATAGTTTCGCAACCCACGCCACCTGGAACACCACAATGTAATGGTGTGTCCGAACGTCATAACTGTACTTTATTAGATATGGTGCAATATATGATGTCTCTTACTTAATTACCACTATCGTTTTGGGATTATGCATTAGAGACAGTTGCATTCACGTTAAATAGGGCACCGTCTAAAAATCCATTGAGACGACACCATATGAACTGTGGTTTAGCAAGAAACCCAAGCTGTCGTTTCTTAAAGTTTGTGGTTGCGATGCTTATGTGAAAATGTTTCAACCTGATAAGCTCAAATCCAAATCGTAGAAGTGCGTCTTCATAGGATACCCAAAAGAAACTGTTGGGTACACCTTCTATCACAGATCCGAAGGCAAGATCTTTGTTGCTTAAAATGGATCCTTTGTAGAGAAGGAGTTTCTCTCGAAAGAAGTGAGTGGGAGGAATGTAGAACTTGATGAGGTAATTGTACCTTCTCCCGAATTGGAAAGTAGTTCATCACAGAAATCAGTTCTAGTGATTTCTACGCCAATTAGTGAGGAAGGTAATGATGATGATCATGAAACTTCAGATCAAGTTACTACCGAACCTCGTAGGACAACCAGAGTATGGTCTGCACCAGAGTGGTACGGTAATCCTTTCTGGAAGTCATGTTACTAGACCATGATGAACCTACGAACTATGAGGAAGCGATGATGAGCCCAGATTCCATGAAATGGCTTAAGGCCATTAAATCTGAGATGGGATCCATGTATAAAGAATAAAGTATGGACTTTGATTGACTTGCAATGATCGGCGAGCCATTGAGAATAAATGGATCTTCAAGAGGAAGACGGACGCTGATTGTAGTGTTACTATCTACAAAGCTCAAATTGTCGCAAAAAAGTTTTCAACAAGTTCAAGGTTTTGACTACGATGAGATTTTCTCACTCGTAGCGATGCTTAAGTTTGTTCGAATCATGTTAGCAATTGCCACATTTTATGAAATATGGAAAATGGATGTCAAAACTGCATTCCTTAATGGATTTCTTAAAGAAGAGTTGTATATGATACAACAAGAAAGTTTTGTCAATCCTAAAGGTGCTAACAAAGTGTGCAAGCTCCAGCGATCCATCTATGGACTGATGCAAGCATCTCGGAGTTGGAATATACGCTTTGATGAGTTGATCAAAGCATATAGTTTTATACAGACTTTTGGAGAAGTCTATATTGACAAGAAAGTGAATGGGAGCTCTGTAGCATTTCTAATATTATATGTGGATGACATATTGTTGATCCGAAATGATACTGAATTTCTGGATAGCATAAAAGGATACTTGAATAAGAATTTTTCAAAGAAAGACCTCGGTGAAGCTGCTTACACATTGAGCATCAAGATCTATAGAGATAGATCAAGACGCTTGATAAGATTTTTCAATGAGTACATACCGTGACAAGATTTTGAAGTAGTTCAAATGGAACAGTCAAAGAGGGAGTTCTTGCCTGTGTTGTAAGGTGTGAAGTTGAGTAAAGACTCAAAACCCGACCACAGCAGAAAATAGAAAGAGAATGAAAATTCATTCCCTAAGCTTCAGTCATAGGTTCTATAAAGTATGCTATGCTGTGTACTAGTCCTATTGTATACCTTAGCATGATTCTGGCAAGGGATTACAATAGTGATCTAGGAGTAGATAACTAGACAGCGGTCAAAATTATCCTTAGAGGACTAAGAAAATATTTCTCAGTTATGAAGGTGATAAAAGAGTTCGTCGTAAAGAGTTACGTCGATGCAAGCTTTTTACATCGGTCTAGATGACTCTAAGTCTCGATCTTGATACATATTGAAAGTGGGAGCAATTAGCTAGAGTAGCTCCGTGCAGAGTATTGTAGACATAGAAATTTGCGAAATACATACGGATCTGAATATTGCAGACCCGTAGACTAAACTTCTCTCACAAGCAAAACATGATCACTCTTTGGGTATTAATCATATAGCAATGCGAACTAGATTATTGACTCTAGTAAACCCTTTGGGTATTAGTCACATGAAGATGTGAACTAATCACATAAAGATGTGAACTATTGGTGAGAAATCACATGACGATGTGAACTAGATTATTGACTCTAGTGCAAGTGGGAGACTGAAGGAAATATGCCCTAGAGGCAATAATAAAGTTGTTATTTATATTTCCTTATAACATGATAAATTTTTATTATTCATGCTAGAATTGTATTAACCGGAAACTTAGTACATGTGTGAATACATAGACAAACAGAGTGTCACTAGTATGCCTCTACTTGACTAGCTCGTTGAATCAATGATGGTTATGCTTCCTAACCATAGACATGAGTTGTCATTTGATTAACGGGATCACATCATTAGAGAATGATGTGATTGACTTGACCCATCCGTTAGCTTAGCACGATGATCGTTTAGTTTGTTGCTATTGCTTTCTCCATAACTTATACATGTTCCTATGACTATGAGATAATGCAACTCCCGAATACCGGAGGAACACTTTGTGTGCTACCAAACGTCACAACGTAACTGGGTGATTATAAAGGTGCTCTACAGGTGTCTCCGATGGTGTTTGTTGAGTTGGAATAGTTCGAGATTAGGATTTGTCACTCCGATTGTCGGAGAGGTATCTTTGGGCCCTCTCGGTAATGTACATCACTATAAGCCTTGCAAGCAATGTAGCTAATGAATTAGTTACGGGATGTAGCATTACAGAACGAGTAAAGAGACTTGCCGGTAACAAGATTGAACTAGGTATTGAGATACCGACGATTGAATCTCGGGCAAGTAACATACCGATGACAAAGGGAACAACGTATATCGTTATGCGGTTTGACCGATAAAGATCTTCATAGAATATGTGGGAGCCAATATGAACATCTAGGTTCTGTTGTTGGTTATTGACCGAAGACGTGTCTCGGTCATGTCTACATAGTTCTCGAACCCGTAGGGTCCGCACGCTTAACGTTCGGTGACGATTGGTATTATGAATTTATGTGTTTTGATGTACCGAAGGTAGTTCGGAGTCCAGGATGTGATCACGGACATGACGAGGAGTCTCGAAATGGTCGAGACATAAAGATTGATATACTGGACGGGTATATTCGGACACCGGAAGTGTTCCGGGTGATTTCGAAGAAAACCAGAGTCTCGGAGGGTTACCGGAACCCCCACCCACACCCCCCCCCCGAAGAACTAATGGGCCACATGGGCCTTAGTGGAGAGAGAGGGCTGGCCAGGGCAGGCCCCGCGCCCCCTCCCCCTCTGGTTCGAATTGGACTAGGGAAGGGGGGCGGCGCCCCCCTTTCCTTCTACCTCTCCTCCTTTCTTTCCTCCTCCTAGTAGGAGTAGGAAAGGGGAGTCCTACTCCTACTAGGAGGAGGACTCCTCCTCTCCTGGCGCACCCCAAGGGTCGGCCGGCCTCCCCCCTTGCTCCTTTATATACGGGGGCAGGGGCACCCTAGAACACATAAGTTGATTGTTTCCAGCCGTGTGCGGTGCCCCCCTCCACCATAATCCACCTCGGTCATATAGCAGCGGTGCTTAGGCGAAGCCCTGTTCCGGTAGCCATCGTCGTCATCACGCCGTCGTGCTGACGAAGCTCTCCCTCGACACTCTGCTGGATCGTGAGTTCGTGGGATATCACCGAGCCGAACGTGTGCAGATCACGGAGGTGTCGTACTTTCGGTACTAGGATCGGTCGTGTCGTGAAGACGTACGACTACATCAACCGCATTGTCATGATGCTTCCGCTTACGGTCTACAAGGGTACGTAGACAACACTCTTCCCTCTCGTTGCTACGCATCACCATGATCTTGCGTGTGCGTAGGAAAAAATTTGAAATTACTGCGTTCCCCAACACCGGGCCCCCAAACATCCGGCCCGTAGCCCCGGACATCTGGCGCTTGTCAGCCGAAATCATCACCCCATTCGCCAATTTTCCCCGAATTTTGACTAGCTTCCACCACATTTTTCAACATACCACCATTGTTTTTCCACTACCACCACAAACAATTTTGACACATTCGTTTTGAGAATTTGAGTTGCGGTTTCCATTTCCTAACGTGTTTCGGCTACTTAGGGATGGTTCAACACCGAGATCACCGCCACTCATCTTCGCCATGGAATCATGATCGACATGACCACTTTGTCATTTTGACACCCCAACCATATGCACGGACAGTAACATCGATGACAGCATTGTACATTCTCCGTGCCATTGCATTGTTAACCCCCGAGCCAAACTTTTGCGTCGCTTTCCTATCGAGACTAGCCATTTGAGTATTGACGGGCAATGCTACTTGTGCACTTTAGTGATCATCGATTCCGCACCTTCAATTGCGTACATACCTCATCTTGGTATCATCTTATCAACACTAGTGTCATAAATTGTTCCCGCATACACAATTGCTATCTTGGTTGGAGCATTTTGCAAACGTTGCCAAAGAAATAGATCAAAAGAGAAAGAGCCAACGAGCTTTTAAGCAAAAGAGATCAAAGAGCTTGTAAGCAAGACCATAGTATCATACCGCATTGCACATAAAATTGCCATACTCGATCATCTTGGATCATCGTGAGAAAACTCACCGGAACATCATACATAATAGCATACTTGCGATAGAAGTCGTTGCATTTTTGTCTCTTATAACTAGTGCACAAGTTCGTATCCACCTATTGAGCAATCGTTCTAGCGTCTCTCTAGTGTTGTGCAACAAGAGCATTTTCTGTGGATTCCACATTTTGAGCTCATTCCTTGGTTGCACGACCCTAGTTATCTATTAGTGTGTGTGTTTCCGTGTGCCTCGTATTCCTATTGGTCTACTTGTTCACTTGCATATTTGTGAATCTTCTGTAACATTATTTGAATCTTGCTAAAAACGCATAAATTTTGTGCCACCATCCTCACCAAGCTACTCCAAAAGATTTACTTGTGTAGGTGTGAGAATTGACAAGATCTAGTACCAATTCGTAATACATTATTGAGTGATCATTGATCCATCTTCATCATCGGATAAGGTACATTTGGTCTAGTCCTTCCTTTCTTCCACTCACATATTTTCTTGAGATGATGGATATGCCAAGTACTTCTACCAACCCACTCTTCATCGAGCAAGAAGAGGAGCCCGACAACTACGTCACCAAGACTCAACTAGTCGGTGTGCATAGAGCTTTGCACCAAGCGAATGAAGCATTGGGCGACCGCATCGATCAACTCGCCACTGACATGTGACAATCCGAAGAACGAACAAGCGACTACTTCGACACATCAATGGCAACTCTCAAGGACAATGTTCGAGCCATGATGGCCATCCGCTCATCTACAACGTCCTCCTCATCAAGGAAATCTTGCATCTACATGGAGTGCCAAAGACTATTGTCTCAGACCACGACGTCAAGTTCCTAAGCTACTTTTGGAAGACCCTGTGCGCCAAGCTTGGAATCAAGCTACTCTTTGAAAGAACATGCGGTGCCCCCATGTTTGGTTTTGGTAATTGATGACAATCTCTATGGACTAATGGTTTCCTTGAGTTATATTTGAAGGTTTTGTCCATAGGCTTTTCTTGGAGTGCATGTGTTGATTTCAAGGAGAGTTTGTGTCGACCAAGGTGTTATTCAAGGAATTATCCAAAGATTGGTCATGTGAGAGTTGAGCTTATTGCAAGCATGTCTTGAAGAAGAAGATTGTGTGATCATTCATGTCTACCTTCAAGACATCATTCAAATGAAGAGAATTGGAAAGGTTCAAGGTTGATCAAGACTAAGTCAAGAGTGAATCAAGTTGATCAACTCACAAAGCACAGAAGATGTACCGAGAGGGATCAAGTGATCCCATGGTATGGTAAGAATTGTCAATTACGCTTTGTGTACTAACCCATGGTCTTTGTGAGAGTTCTTTGTGGGGTTAGGTTGCGGTGTGCAAGTTCAAGTGGAGCATCACGAAGAGATCAAATGCTTTAAGCTTGCCGTCCTTTGTGGTGACAATGGACTTGTGAAGATGTGCGGAAGAAAGGCTCACCTATAGTGGAGTATGGGGGAGCAATCAACTAGTCTTCATCGAGCCAACACAATCAAGAAAGGTGGTCCAACTTGAGGAAGTCAAGATCGTCATCATCTAGCTCAAGTGGACCATGTGCAAGGCAAAGGTTTGCCCTTGATAGGTTTTATATTTTACCGGTCTCATGATGGTAGTTGGGAGACCGGGTTATAGGATCGATTGCCGTACTATCAAGGGGGGCTTTCGATGAGTAGCTTGATCGTATCGTTCATTGAGAGCTCAAACCATTGCATCCTTGAATCATCTTTCTTGGTTCTTGTTTGGTTCTCTTTGAGAGTCTTAGAGCTTATGGTCATCTTGATGACAAGCTTGAGTTCATCGAAAACGGAGTTCACATGCATCTTCTATGATGTTTTCGATGTTGGAGGTTTTGCCGGTTCTTCTCGGTTGGAGGTTTCACTCCTCTATTTGTTGGCATACCTCCCCTGCCTCTTCTTACTATATCCAGTCGCTGTTTTGATGCTACTCGTCGTCTTGTTTCCAACAAGCTTGAGTTTGCTCAATTCGGAGCTCATATGCAGAAGTTATGGCAGTTCTGGTTTTCTTGAGAGTGGTTTTTGTCTGGTCCCAGCGGTAGTACCGCGTGCCCCAGTGGTAGTACCGCTTGGAGCTCTCAGCCGTTGTACCGCTGCTTCCGGGCGGTGGTACCGCCAACTTGCTCAGCAAAGTCTTGGGCGGTTGTTCCGGCCAGGCACCGCCCAAGTACCGGTCAGGCCTCTGTTTTGATGCGGTACTCGGGCGGTGGTGGCCCGGTTGGTCCGGTCGTACCGGTACCACCGGTGTCCGGAGCGGTTCTACCGCTCAGGACTTAGCCGCCTGAGCGCTCAAGGCCATGCGGTTGCACCGGCCCGGTACCGCTCGACTACCGCACTCAGGGGTGACTCCCTTTTGTTCCTATGCGGTGGTTGAGCGGTGGCTGGGCGGTTGGTCCGGTTGTTCTTCTCAACCGGTGCTACCGCCTGGTCGCCCGGTTGTACTGCCTGGTAGGGTTCTGCACGTATACTATGAGTCCCGGTTGTACCGGGACCAGGAGCGGTAGTACCGCTCGTGTGCGGGCTGAGCACATAACGGTTGGATTTTCCCCCTCCTATAAAAGGGGGTCTTCTTCCCCTTTGACCCCAACCTTTTGAGCTCGTGTTCTTCCCCCATTGTTGACCTTCTTTGAGCTTGCTAACTCTCAATCCCTCCATGGATTCTTGCTAGTTTTTGAGGGAAAAGAGAGAGGAGATCTAGATCCACATTTCCACCAATCACTTTCTCCTCTATGTGAGGGGAACCCCTTGGATATAGATCTTGGAGTTCTTGGTGTTCTCCTTCTTGTTCTTCCTCTCAATTTCCTCCCTAGCATTAGTTTCTCCGGTGGGATTTGAGAGAGAAGGACTTGGGCACTCCGTGTGCCCTTGCCATTGCATTTGGTGCATCGGTTTGAGTTCTCCACGGTGATACGTGGAAGTGAAGTTTGAGAAGCTTATTACTCTTGGGTGTTTGGGCACCCTAGAGCTTGTTCCTCTTGGGTGCCTTGGCGCCCTAGACGGTTGGTGTTGTTCGGAGCTCAATCATTGTGGTGTAAAGCTCCGGGCAAGCGTCGGGGTCTCCTATTAGGTTGTGGAGATCTCCCCGAGCAATTTGACAGGTACCGGTGACCGCCCCCAAGGGTTGCCAAAGTGTACGGGTTCGGTGACCGCCCCCAAGGGTTGCCATTTGTACGGGTTCGGTGACCGCCCTCAAGGGTCCCTTAGTGGAATCACGGCATCTTGCATTGTGCGAGGGCGTGAGGAGATTACGGTGGCCCTAGTGGCTTCTTGGGGAGCATTGTGCCTCCACACCGCTCCAAACGGAGATTAGCATCCGCAAGGGTGTGAACTTCGGGATACATCGTCGTCTTCGCGTGCCTCGGTTATCTCTTACCTGAGCTCTTTACTTATGCACTTTACTTTGTGATAGCCGTATTGTTTCTTGTCATATATCTTGCTATCGCATAGTTGCTTATCTTGCTTAGCATAAGTTGTTGGTGCACATAGGTGAGCCTAGTTGTTTTAGGTTTTGTGCTTGACAAATTAACCGCTAGGTTTATTCCGCATTTGTTCAAGCCTAAATCGTAATTATTTTAAAACGCCTATTCACCCCCCCCTCTAGGCGACATCCACGATCTTTCACTCTTCCCATCTGCAAATCGACGGCCAAACAGAGGTCACGAACCAGAAGCTATCTACTCTCCTACGCGTGTTGATCAAGAAGAACATCAAGGAGTGGGAGGAATGCTTACCCATCGCCGAGTATGCCTACAATCGAGCACGACATTCGACTATCGGCAAGTCCCCCTTCGAAGTCGTCTACGGTTGTAATCTGTTGTCCCCATTGGACATTCTACCGCTACCACTACAAGAGCACATGAACATGGACGCGAGTGCATGAACGAGCTATCTCAAGAAGGTGCATGAAGATACAAGGCAAGCAATCGAGCGTC
Source organism: Triticum urartu (assembly GCF_003073215.2). NCBI lineage: Eukaryota > Viridiplantae > Streptophyta > Magnoliopsida > Poales > Poaceae > Triticum > Triticum urartu. The sequence continues at coordinate 349,341,403 of NC_053025.1, forward strand.
AAGTACACCGCCTCGTGGCCAAGCTCAACATCAACAAGCATCCCATGATATTCAACATTGAAGATCTTGTGTGGCTTTGCCTTCGCAAGGACCGCTTCCCCAACGAACACAAGTCCAAGCTACTACCTCAAGCCGATGGACCACGCGACAAGTACACGGTGACCGATATCTTCAACATCAAGGATCTCTCTCCCTACCATGGTGATGAGGTTTTCGATCTGAGGTCAGATCTTTCCCAAGGGGGGGAGATGATACGGAGCATCCTACGGTCATCCCCATGGACCTACCTATGTCTCACCAAGTTCCAAGTGGACCGATGAAACGAGCATGTGCAAAAGCTCTTGTGACCGAGGTGACATCTCTCCTTAGTTATATTTCATATGACCCGCGTGGGACATGGCTACTACCTAAAGCCGGAATGTTATGTGTGGTTAGGTATGAAAAACACCCTCTCGGAGATGCTCGTGAAGATGGACAAGTCCCCAAGTACACGGATGAAGAGGACCGACGAAAGAAGATGAAGAAAGCTCCCAGGACCCGGACATCCGGCCCCAGCCCCGAACATTCGGGCCCTGGAAACTCCAGCAACAGTAGGAGCCCATCAGCTGACATGCTACATGGCCCGGACATCCGGCCTGGCCCCGGACATCCGGTGCCAGCCCCGGACATCCGGTGCCAGCACGAAGATCCGGCCCGACACCTGGACATCCGCCCCCCTACCTACGTCCAGTGCATCTGGGCCGAGGCCCATGTACCCCTTCGCCCCCTACACTATATATACTCCTCCTCTACCTACGTTTTAGGGTTAGCATTGTGATAGCTCATTTTGGAGATAGAGCTTTGCTCATTCACTTGTACCCCTACTCCATTGGAGACCAAGGCCTCCTCGGAGAAGATTCCCCAAGTGAATTCAAGACCCCCTTGTGGGAAGATCCTTCGTGGATTCAAGACCTCCTTTCTTCAAGGATTGAGAAGACCTAGTTCCTTTGTATCATCCCTTGTTGTCCTTGGATCTTTGTGACCTCTCTATGTATGTGGATTTAGCGTATGTGTGATCGGATCTAGTTGATTTGTGTGTTTTCTTCTTATGTGTTCTTCGTGTTCTTCGGGAATCCCCCTCCAAATCGTGAAAGATCGACCATTAGGGTTCCACCCTGCATCATAAGGGATTCTCTTCCACATGCTATTAGAGCTTGAGAAGAGAAGTGGTTCCCCCATGCTCCTCCTTCGCCGCCAGCCTCGCCATGCCACGCCTCGTCACGACGTGTCGCGTGTTGCTGGAATGAGCCGAGCCAAGCTCACACCTATGTGCTTATTTTTGCCGGCCAGGAACGGAGAGTCTTTGACAGGTGGACCACGATATGAAACGTTAGATCATGGGCTGTTGCCGACTTGGACATGGGTCCAACCCATGTCCCTCCACCCGGACGCGCCTATATATGTGAGGTGTCGGCTAACTGTAAGTGCATTAAGTGCCCCCTTAGTGGTTTTGGAGTATTGAAGACAAATAGGTTGAGGAACTAATGTGTTTGTGAGTGTACACAGGAGAAAGAGTCCCTAAAGATTTGGTTTAACACATGGAAGACTACCCCTAAAAATGGATTTCTTCGAGTGAAGAATTTGGTGATGAAATTGGTACGGCCTTTAAAGAAATTGATGTGAAGACTTTGAAGCTTGAAGACTTTGTTTTGTAGTTTTTTTCTTATTTGAGTCGTAGGAAAAATTGTATTGTTAAAGGGGGTCTAGGTGAAACATATTTCACATTTCCAAAGTGATGCTCAAACGTAATCAAACCTATACACACAAAAGCCGCTTCGAGTGAAGCCTTTGGAAATCTCCAGTACAGCTGACGCATTTGCTAGCGACGGTGACAAAGTTCATTTGGTCACTGACGAATTTGGCTAGGCTAAGGAGTTAGGAGTTCGCTAGTGTGATCTGCCTAAAAGTGAGGAAATTGAGTGCCCCGACGAATTTGAGAGTTCAAATTCCGACCGTTGCTGCGTCGCGGGCCAACTATTGAGTGGATCCTTATCCTAACAATGGTCGAATCAGAGGAGGGCATTTATGAAAATTCATGTTGGGTTTCCCCTTGGCTATAAATAGCCGCCCCCTACAACTACTTGTTGGTTGGCTGCTCCAAGAGAACTTGACATTTGTCATTTGAGAGCATCCCATCATCCGACGACTTTGAGAGAATCCTAAGTGAGGAAAAACCTAGAGCCAAAGTGATTGAGCATCACTAAAGAGATTGATCTATGTAATCCGACGCCTATTACTTTTGAAGACTGTCATTCTTCCAATAGGCATCAAGGTCTGAGTACACCAAGAGTCATTGTGGTGTACCGGTGAACAAGTTTGTGAAGGTTTTGGAAGTCTACCTTGAAGACTTAGCACGAGTGATTGGGCGAGGACTAGTGACCTTAGATCAAGAGGAATACGGTGAGGACTATGCGTCCTTTGAGTTGCGACTCAGCTACCTCAACCAGACGTATAGTTGATGTAGCAACTGGAACTGGTCTACCAAATTGCGTTGTCTTCATCGAGCCAACCTGGTTTCAAATTCCTCACCGTCCCTTACATTATTCCGCTGCTGAAGAATTTGTGATCTATGCTCTGACGAAGTTGAACTGAAGAATTTCATCACGCTATCTTTCATTTCCTCAATTCTTATTCCTCATGCTTGTATGATTGTATGATTGCATGTTCTTCACTCTTACATATCCTGGTTGCATGTACTCTAATTCTGTGATGACTTAGTTTCCCTTGCGTCTCTATTTCTTCACTTTGACCTTCGTCAAATTCTTCAAAATTTGACGAATTTCTAGAAATCTCCCATTCACCCCCCCCCTTTGGGAGATAACCTGCGCTTTCACTAACCCTAGCCATACATGAAACAAATCGCATCTCAGCCTCCACCCCCACTATCATTCCATTGATGTTGTTGCCGCCAGTGATCCCATCATGTCCGCTTCATACATGGTCAAGGGGAGAGCAGGCCTCAGAAACCCCGCCTCTCTAGATCTTGTACGGGAGAGGGGCGGTTAGGTTTTTGGGGAGCGTCTCCTACGCGACTGCTCGCCGCCGTTCGTCCACTTCCTCTACATCGTCCGCGTCGTCCCGTCATCATGTCCACCGACGCCGAGAAGGCTGCCGCCGAGAAACTTGAATGCCGACAAGAAGGCCGCCGAGGATGCCACTGCCGCCGCGACTTCTACCTAGCCTATTGGAGGGTATAACCCGTTTATCCTGCCCCTGCTTATTTCTGTGTTAGCTATACTAGCATTATATGTAGATGTGTCTACTGTTTGCGTAATATGTGTTTATCTAGATCGTAATCAATATGTTGTTAATTCTGTCAATACCATGTTCATGATCATTTCTTGGATTAGATTAATCAAAAAACTGCCTATTTACTCAGCATTGGCAAGGAGAGATCCTTGGAGCCGTTGCCCTTTGGAGGTGGTCGGGCGTTGGTTGAGACGTGGCTTTGTTGGTTAGTTTAGGGCAGACCCATTTGTGTTGGAGTTGTATTGGGTGCGTTCGAGATGTGTGGTGTTTACTTTTCACTGGTCTGTGGTGGGAGCTTGCCTAATTTCTTGTACTTTACCCTCTGCCTTCTATAAGAACAAGTATAATAAGATGATGTACATTGGTTGTAAGGCTTTAAATATTGTAGTTTTGCTGAGTTGATGGAAAGAGAAGATGAGAGAGAAGAGATGTGAGAGTGTCTGTACCGCTATCACGCACGTGTCCAACAACCCTGGCACACCCAAAGCCCTCTCCTTCGCCTGCGCACTTTTCCGCCCGAAGTGGTCAGCGCCGCATTCTGTCGGCCTAAAGCCCGTTGAAGCTAAGCTAGGTAGGCTCATCATTATAGGTCGATTAGCCGCTTGCCTGCCGGGAGGGGTGGAGTGGTGGCCTTCGTGGGACCCAAGCACCGGCGCCCTCCCATGCTCTATTCTTCCTCGCTGCCAGCGGTGCCCGTGCACGTGCGACATTGTCGTCGTGATGTCGGGGCGCGGCTAATGCGGAGCTAGCGACGTCTTTGGTGCCCTAGTAAAATTCCTCTACCGCCTCATCGATGTGAGTGAAGGCGGCTTCTTTCTCCGCCTGCAGGAGGCGGTGCCGCCATCGCTTGTGGCATATGTCACGGACGATGCGGTAGGATAGGAGAAGCACCTCCTGCTCGTCCATGTCCATGTGTGCCATGATGCCGGTGGCAAGTTGCTCGTCCGGACGTCGGTGCTCGTCGAGGAGGCGGAGGTTGTACACCTGGTCGGCCTGCGCGTGCCGGAACATAGACTGCCACTCTTCCAACACCATGTCAGTGTAGTGAGCTCACGCCTCGCCCATGGTGATGCCGGAAGATGCCGGCGAGGACGGTGGCACCGACTCATCGACGACCGCCTCTTCCATTGGCTCGTCTGCACCGCTCGCCTTCGGAGAGCTCATCCATTTGCCGAACTACTAACTGATGGCAATGCCAGTAATCTCCTTCTTATGTTCGGTCAACGGGCCCTCCCACAAGGCTTTGGAACTCGAGGCCATGGCAGGTATGGTGCCGAGAGGAGATAGGGAACGCAGGAGGTTGGATGCGATTGTTGTCGAACCTGGCATTTAAATAGCAGGCATATAACAGGCCATGCAATGGAGTGGTTAATGGTGGTGCAGACGGACGAACGAGTGACGGCCATATGCGAGGGCGGAGTAGGTTCCTCGCCAACCACACATGTTTAATGAACACGGAGAGACGACGCATGCACCGAAAAGCAACGTGGGCGATGATCTCGGTTGGCGCGCCGCTTCAATGTCGGATCCAAAGAGGTCGCATCCACTTTGGGACGGTACACTGCTTCAATGCCAACTGCAATAAGAGGTCGCATCCACTCTGGGCCGGCATGAATGCGACGCTGACCGCTCATACAGGAAAGTGTGCGTGCAAAGGAGAGGGCTTTAGATTGCCAGGGTTGTAGGAAAGTGTGCAGGTGAAGGAGAGGGCTTTGGGTTGCCAGGGTTGTCGGCACTGACCACTTCATGTAGGAAAGTGTGCCGGCAAAGGAGAGGGCTTTGGGTGGCCAAGAGAGGGCTTTGGGTTGCTAGGGTTGTCGGCACTGACCGCTTCATGCAGGAAAGTGTGACGACGAAGGAGAGCTTTGTGTGGCCAGAGTTGCCGGATCCGCTCTGGGCCAGCATGAATGTGACGTTGACCGCTTCATACAGGAAAGTGTGCGGGCAAAGGAGAGGGCTTTAGGTTGCCAGGGTTATAGAAAAGTGTGTGGGCGAAGGAGAGGGCTTTGGGTTGCCAGGGTTATCGGCACTGCCCCCTTCATGCAGGTAAGTGTGCCGGCGAAGGAGAGGGCTTTGGGTGGCCAGGAGATGGCTTTGGGTTGCCAGCAATGACCGCTTCATGCAGGAAAGTGTGCTAGCAAAGGAGAGGGCTTTGGGTGGCCAGGGTTGTCAGACGCATGCGTGGCGAAACGTGTGTGGCCCGGACAGATGCGGTTTGAGGGTCCATGCCAGTAGGAGGTTTAGAGTGTTGTAAAGATGTGACATAGGTCTGAAGTAATCTCCTGGACGGTTATCTCCGGCACGATTAGCAGACATGGAGCTAACACTACAGCAAGAAACAAGAGATTTCCACAGAGCCATGGGATTCATATGATTATTATATTAACAAATATCATCAACTTACAGCCTCCAAGTGACTATCACTTGAGAATCAAAACATGTCGCAACAACGCTGAGGCACAAACCAAGGGAACAAGTTTCCCCTGCCGGCCATTTGAAAGAAAAATAAAAGAAATAAATGTTTATATGCACCGTTCCAACATATCAAGAATTCCAGTATACTAAATAGAGCACGCTGCTGATTCGATACTTACAAAGGTGTATTTACAGAGTATTTGCAGGACTAGGTACCTATATTTTCAGGTTCCCATATGAGATGTTAATTCAAGACACTTAGTCCAGTCTGAGGTCTAAGTTGTCTCGTTGAACTCCATTTTCTGCACAGGATCACGATGGAGCACAAATCAGTTAAGAGTCAATACAGGGAAAACACACAGTGAAATAGATTGCGATGACAGCAATACACATCTATCAGAGTTTTTTACTACATCAAATCAGCAAAATCAGCTTACCAAACAACAAATGCGATTGTCCATTGTTAGTTTTAAAATTTTCTGGACTTAACATCAGAATTAGGTAGAAATTATTCAGCCCCAAACAACACTCTCCTTGCTTTCTGTATCTTCCAATGTAGATGTTAAATTTCCCTTCCCAGGAAAAATACCGATCATCCTAGCCGAAGAGGCTTAATAGTCCCTGTATAATTATGCAAGTATAAACCCGGCCCGCAGTAAGCTGCCTCGCACACACCATGCCTTGGGTTATGAGGAGGTTAACAAACTGAGAAATCCCAGACTATTAGCCGCCATATTTTTGGGTATTCTGATGCATGAGAACTATTAACAACCTATCTAATATGAGCGAGGAATAAGCTGAAAGCCTTACCCATATTTATGATATGGCACTTCCTAAAATTAGTGTTGTGGCGATACAGCTGCTTTCAGGTTCCACGTGTGGAACCTGCAATCAGGACAGTTTGCGGTGAATGGTGATCTGAACACTACATTAATATAGTAGGTTAATCATGTAACTGTAGTTTCATATCATGAATTTAGGGAAAATAAAGTAAAGTAACAAACTAGTAGAAATGGTGCATAATGCAATTAAAAGTTGGCCCTATTTAAACACATAATACATCACCTAAAGGAAGTAATACACACTTCCTGCAATGCCCACGCCGTTCCAAAGTAAACTTGGACTACTGAATCTCGTTGTAGAATAAAGTGCAACACCACACCACAATGGTACTAAGAAATCAAGTTACACCCTGTTGAACAAACTTCAACGAATAACCAGATGCTCCGTCACAATCATTGTATAAAGTAATTAGAGTCCTACCCAATTAAAAAGAGAACTACGAATGGTGAGGTCGCCCGATCCACCGCCACCGCTGTGTTGGGCGGCAACTTTCTCGTCGGCCTTCCTCGACGGCAGGACGGACTGGCAGCCCGGCTCGCTCTTCCTAGATCGGCCTGATTTCTGCTTTCTGCGGAATGGCGACGGCAAGGTCCAGGAAGGTCAACATCTACCGGCAGGGGAGAGGATTCAGAGCGGGACTGAGATGGTGTTACTGGATTGTGTCGTGCGCGTGGGTGGTTGTGTCTTCCTGGAGCGACGGCGGCTTACCTTGGCTCTGGGTGAACTCTCCAATACAGTGGGGTCTCCGAGCTCCGGATCAAGATTCGACATCCTAGCTGACAGAGCAAATTGATGAAGACGAAGCTGGTCAGTTAGAGGAGACATCGGTGCCGGTACAATCGGTCAACGCCCTGCTCTGATGTGAAGATCAGGATGGGTCCGGGGATCCCTGGTCGACGGTTGCTCGCCGGAAGAAATCAAAGGCAGAAATCGTCCAGGAATTCTGGGAGGACATGGGATTTCCCACCAAGGAATCGCACGTATTGGAACGTCGGGATTCCGAGTCACCATCATCGTCTTCAGGTCAGATTCATTCTGGTTCGTTTTTCGCCGATCAATTGTCGGATGGATGCAGGTCTCAGCAGGGGACCGTCGACGCCAAACCAACGGAGATTGCGAAGCCCGCTCGCCGAGGCGTGCCCATCCGCCCTCGGAAAGGGCCTCTCCCGCGGCCGAGACCACTGCAGCCAGTCGCGCTGGCGGTGTTCTGGCTGGAGCCGCCGGTGGCAACGAACGCGTCAATGGATGGAACTGCTGCAGCGTCATTGGACGAAACTGCCGCAGCTGCATGCTCCAATCAGGCGCTCCATGCGGATCGGCTAATCGATCATGCGAAGTCAGCGGCATGCATCAATCACGTGGACGCTGGATCCAATACTCTCACGGCGGCTGGTGGGCCACGAGTGCGTGCGACTCCACATTTGGGCCATACTCTCAGGAGGGCCGATCTGCTTCAAGGCTCAGGTCGCCCTAGTACGCGATACCCATCGCTCAGCCGCCCGTCCTCCCTGGTCGCGCCGCTTCACTCCTACACCGTCGTCCTGCGACAGCCGTCCCCGCCGATAATGGCTGGCCGAAACAACAACGCTACCAAAGGACCCATGCTGGCCAGGACAGCAACGACGAACCCGATGATCTCAGCAGGTTTTGGGGCTTCAAATGTCGTTCAGATGATCATCTCTCCAAGGACTGCATGGTGATACACTATTGTCATATTTGCGACAATTACAAGCACCCTATGCATCGTTGTCCTGTGCTCAAGCAACCAAGGCCCATTGCGTCGCTCGGTGGATGCGGTCTGGTAAACGCTATGTTCGTGCAGCTACCTGACTCGCTCTTCAAGGAACATCTAGCACCACCAACACTGCCGACTGCTCTGGTCACGATCTCTGGTGGTTCTTTGTGCGCTGCTGAGGTGGAGGTAGAGGTCACTAAGATCGCCTCGGTCCAGTCATCTTGAAATTGGGAAGCCGTGCCGCATGGAGACAATGCTTTCCTAGTTTGTTTCCCGTCCCTTGAGATTTTGAAACATGTGGCAGCTTTTGAAGTGAAGGTTGCATTCAGTGAATGGATAGCTGAGGAGGTCACATCCGTTCTTCCTTTGCAGCCTGTATGGGTTCACGTCACTGGCATTCCACCACCTCTCCGCCATTTCCTCGGTTTGTGGGCGGTTGGATCAGTTATAGGAGCCACACAAGATGTTGATTTGGTTTCTTTGCACCGGCATGGTATTGTGCGAATTCAAGTGGATGCTTCGGTCTCCTCAGATGTCTATGTTAAACTTAATGGCTATTCGCTTCGGTTTGCTGTGGAGGAGGAGGACTACGTCCCGGATGTTGACTTTATCCCACGTATTTGGGAAAACCATGAGGACGGCGCTAACCGGGATGAGGATATGCCTGACAGAGATGCTAGCAAAAGGTCTAAAAACGTCCAAGCTGTTGGTGAAAATACGACGTCAGATGCTCAAACTAGTTCGGCTGTTCCCATGAAGTACCCATGAAGTACGTACAGAGATCAGTACAGGCAGCAGATCTAGGTTGTTCGGCCGGCCGGACGTGAATGTGGCAGCAACGGGTTTGCTTGTAGCCGCTGCTGCTCACGTGAATAGTGGACCAAGCGCGGTCCACGGCTGCATGTGCCATACAGCCAGCGGCCGTGGAGGGCCGGCCTATGGCTCTCGGCTGCATGCGCCATGCACCACTCACAGAGACTGGCCCAGCCGCCCATACGAGCATGGCGCTCAAGGAGGCAGATGCTGCTGCCCCGATGCAGCATGCAGCTGCAGCACATGCTTCTGCCAAGGATTCGGCGCCGATAGAGCTGGTCGTGGGTCCTGTCGCGCCACCAGTCGCGTCACCGGCTCGTGCGGCTGTCGCCATGGTTCCACTGGGCTCAACACCTCGTTCATTCTCGCCAACCGTTGGGACTGTACGGACACCTTCGCCATTGTTAAAGTCTGCACCAACGGCTACTCTATCGACGCCGATGGGTACTATGTTTGGAGGCCTGACCACACCCCTTCGACGTAGTAACCGTCATTCCCTTGTTGCTGATGGTTCCTCTGCGACTGATGAGCACTCCCTTGAGAAGGCGATTGTCGTCAAGCCTTGAGGAATTTGGACCCCACGTCAGGTACCTCATCCGCTCAATCTTTTCTTTCCTTTTCAGACACTCGTATTACTAGTAGCTTAAATAATGTTGGTGTATCTATGGGAAAGAATGATAATGAAATTAATCTGTCGGTTGGGGCACTTAAACACTTGCAGATTGACCGTTTAAAGGTTTCTCCGAAGTGTAATAACGCCCTATCAAACCCCGAAACCCCCGAAACCGAGGACGATGATGAAGCGGATGCCAAATATGATGGTCTGCTAATCTCCCACTTGGTTGGTGAGGTTACCGAGGTGGGTTTAGATGATGCAAGACCCGTGTCAATGTTTTGTGACTTCACAGTGTCTTCGCGAAAATCTAAATCGCAGTCCTCTAAAAAGAAACAAAAACCGCCCAAGAAGGCGAAAAGTTCCACACCAATTCAGGTTTTCACATGAGGCATGTTTTGGAATAGCGGAGGTCTCTAAGACTTGGCTAAACATAAACACGTCGGTGATTGTGTGCGAGAACACAAATTGGATTTTGTGGCAATTTCCGAGGCTGGTAAATGTGACTCCCGCCCGCACGTCCTCGATCACCTATCAAGTGGTTTCGACTACACATGGCAGTCTACCAGCTCGTGGAAGGTCCGGAGGAATCCTTCTTGGGATACAGACCACGGCCATGGACTTGTTGGCTTTTTTCGACCGGTGATTTTTATATCAAATTTCACCTACGAAACAGGGCCGATAATTTTACATGGAGCCTGGTCGCAGTGTATGGGACTGCCCAAGATGAGCATAAATCTGCTTTTCTCCGTGAACTAGTGAACCTGGCTAAGGATAATCTGTACCCAATGCTTATTGGAGGGGATTTTAATATCCTTAGGTACCAGGAGAAGAAAAAAATAATGACCGCTTCGATACTCATTGGCCTTTCCTATTCAATGTTGTGATTGACAGTTTGGATCTTCAGGAGGCCTGTATGTCGGGGAGGCAGTTCACTTGGGCTAATAACCGTTCTGTCCTAACGTACGAGAAGCTTGATAGGGTTCTGTCCCGACGTACGAGAAGCTTGATAGGATACTCATGGATACCGAATGGAAGCTAAAATTTCCTATGGTAACCGCGCGAGCCCTAGAGCGAATCGAGGCATTATCGGATCATGCGCCAATCATTCTTGATTCAAATTCTACAAGCCATTCTGCCCGTCGCCCTTTCAAATTTGAATTGGCATGGCTGCATCGGGATGGTTTTGTAGACATAATCAAGAATGTTTGGAAGAGGCACGCCGTTGGTCGTACATCGATTCAGAGATGGAATTATAAAATAAGGGCCATGAGGCAACACCTCTCTGGATGGGCGAAACACACCAACGGATTGTACAAAAAAGAAAATCAGCACCTCTGTACCATCATTGATGACCTCGACAAAATTGCAGAGACACGCACCTTATCTTAACAAGAGATTGAATTGAAAAATCAATCTAATGAGAAGCTTGCCCGTCTATTGCGCGAAGAGGAGATCAAATACTACCAGAGGTCCAAAGCTGACTTCATCCTAATGGGAGATAGTAATACAAAGATACTTCCAATTGGTTGCCAATGGTCGACATAGGAAGAAATGTATTCATAGTCTCCAAGAGGATGAGGGGCGGATCGAAGGTCAGGAGGAGCTCAAAAAGTATATCACCAGCTACTACAAATCTCTATTCGGGGCGCCAGATGAAGGGAATGTCACCCTTGACGAGGCCCGAACAAATGATATTTCACAAGTCACGGCGGAAGAGAACGATATCCTCACGACACTTTTCTCGAAAGAGGAGGTGAGAGCGGCGGTGTTCCAAATGGAACACAACAAAGCTCCAGGCCCTGATGGTTTCCCCGCAAAATTCTATCAGAATTTCTGGGATATCATCAAGACTGACCTTTTGGAGTTGTTTAAGTGTCTTCATGCCGATCGACTTGACCTATTTAGGCTAAATTTTGGCAAGATTATTTTGTTGCCAAAAATTAAGGAGGCCGAACGGATCCAGCAGTTCAGACCCATATGCCTCCTTAATGTCAGCTTCAAGATTTTCACCAAAGTGGCTACAAATAGGTTAAACTTGATAGCTGACCATGCTGTATGGCCATCTCAAACGGCCTTCATGAAAGGAAGGAATATACTAGATGGTGTAGTAATCCTTCATGAGACCATCTATGAGATGCACTGAAAAAACATGAGTGGAGTGGTATTCAAAATTGACTTTGAAAAAGCCTATGACAAGGTCAAGTGGTCTTTTCTCCAACAGGCCCTAAGGATGAAAGGTTTCTCCGATAAATGGCGCCAGTGGATCCAAAATTTTGTAACTGGAGGTAGTGTGGCCATCAAAGTCAATGATGATATAGGTCATTACTTTCAGACAAAAAAAGGACTACGACAGGGTGACTCCATGTCCCCAATGTTATTTAACAGTGTTGTTGACATGTTGGCTATTCTGATTGAGCGCGCCAAGCAGGATGGACAGATTGCGGGAGTAGTGCCGCACCTTGTGGATGGTGGCCTCTCTATTTTGCAATATGCCGATGACACAATTCTTTTTATGGAACATGACCTGGACAAAGCTTGAAATCTGAAGCTCTTGCTCTCGGTGTTTGAGCAAATTTTGGACCTCAAAATTAACTTCCATAGAAGCGAATTGTTTTGCTTTGGAGAAGTCGTTGAGGCGGCGGCCGATTATGCTGACTTGTTTGGTTGCGCACTTGGCCAATTCCCGATTAAATATCTGGGAATACATGTGGAGGAGCGTCTAGAGAAACGGTTGAGCAGCTGGAAAGGAAAACTGCTCTCAGTTGGAGGTCGGCTGGTTTTGATTAACTCCGTCCTCACAAACATGGTTCTGTATATGCTTTCTTTCTTCCAACTCCCAAAAAGGGTCCTACAAAGACTAAACTACTTTAGATCCAGATTCTTTTGGCAAGGAGATGGTGAAAAGAAAAAATACAAGCTGGCCAAATGGAGCGTGGTTTGTAGGCCTAAAGACCAAGGTGGCTTTGGAATTCATGACCTTGCAGGTCAAGAATGAGGCCCTTCTCGGCAAATGGCTATTTAAACTTCTTACTGGGAATGGTGTTTGGCAAACCATGTTACACAACAAGTATCTAGGCCAAAAGGCGGTTTCTCAGGCATACTGGAAACCTGGTGACTCGCACTTTTGGGCTAGCCTAATGGCGGCAAAGAAACATCTATTTCGCTTTGGGTCTTTCGCAATAAAGGATGGGTCGGAGATTTGTTTCTGGGAAGACATCTGGCTAGGCAATGCCAGCCTCAGAGAACAATATCCAGCCTTATACAACATTGCTCGTGAAAAGAGTAATACTATTGCGCATGTGCTCGGTTCTTCTGTCAGCGCCCCTACCGCTGCTAACCCTGAACCAGTCGCCGACAAGGGGGACCCAACCGGCAGCGACTCCATCGATGCCTCCCGACCCACCAGGATCAGGCGGCCCAACCCAACCAACAATGGGCCGCAGTGGACTCGGTGAGCGCACGCGACCACCCGGCTACTTAAGGTGTCCCCCACAAAGACTAGGTCATCTAGTGGATCAGAACGGTGGCGGCATTGTTCCTCTCGAGTCCCCGATCCCCTTCTTCCATTCTTGTACCCGAGCTTGTAATCGCTACCTAAGACACGAATTCGTGAGTTAGTGCAATAGAACAAGAGCTACACTAGTGAGATCCTAACATCTGGTATCAAAGACCACTCCCACCCCCTTCCTCCGCGTCGATCTAGCCCAGTTTATGGAGACGAGATCCCTGCGCCAAGCGCGATCTCGACTCATCGCCATGGATTCGTCCGTACAGTCGTCCCTGGAGCACCTGGAGACCACCCTCAAGGAGCACACCGCCGCGATCCAGGCTTCCAACGCCAAGGTCGACGACCTCATGGCGTGGCGCCCCGATCTCGAGCGACACGTCGGCGATCTGACCGACCCGATGGCGGCCCTGCAACACGCACCTCCACCCCCACCGCGCCCGGAGGGCGCATCGCACCAGGCGCTAGCGATGAGTCACCATCCGCCTGCGACGACCGGTACCCACATCGGGACCGTGTTTGGCGCGGCAGCAAACTCGCAAGGGCCCGATGGCCACGACGTCTACAACATCACACGAGGGCTGCCCGCGGCGTCCTTCCAGACGCCGCCGCCGCTCCCGGCAAACGATCAGTCCGATGCCCCCTCATCACCCCTGCCCTTTCCCCATTCGCGCATGCCAGTCAGCTACTCAGCGGCTTAGGCCAGGCACACCCATCCATCCAATTCCCCCAGTTCGCATGAGATAACCCAAAATTGTGGAAAACTCTCTGCGAACAATATTTTGCTATGTTTGCCATCCTACCATCTTCCTGGGTGCCTATGGCCGCGCTGAACTTCTCTGGCTCCGCATCCATTTGGTTGCAATCTATTCAGAAGCGACTTGCGGATTTCGATTGGGAATCGTTTACCGCTCTTTTGTGTACGCGTTTTGGGCGTGATCGCCATCAAACATTGATTCGTCAGTTTTACACCGTGCGCCAAACATCCACGGTCGCAGGTTACATTGAGCAATTTGAGTCATCATTAATCATCTCAGCTCTTATTCTGACACAATTCACCCATTTTATTTTCTCACTCGTTTTGTCGAGGGGCTACGGAAGGATATCCATGCGGTGGTCTTGGTGGAGCGACCACCAGACTTGGAGCATGCGCGCTCGCGCTCTTACAAGAAGAGGTGGCGGACGGAGCGTTTGGCTCGCTGTCGCGACCACCTAAGGTGCACTACAGGCCGGGCATAGCGCTGCCACTACCTCCACCTCCACCGCGCCCAGTTCCTCCAAGTGGCATCGTGGATCGTCGCGGCACTGAGGCGGCGCGTGCGGACACGTCCAAAGGTGAATACGCTTCGCGACTACCGCCGAGCTCGGGGTCTCTGCTTCAAGTGCGGAGAGCGCTAGGGACAGGACCACGTCTGCCCCACCACGGTCCAACTCCACGTGGTGGAGGAAATGCTCGAGCTCTTCGGTGTGGACGTCGAGCAAAACGAGAGCACGGTCACTACCTCAACTTGTGACACCGCTATGGCCATTTCTTGTTCGGCGCTGGACGGCAGCGTCTCACCCAAGACCTTCCAGCTCCTCGCCACTATCTCCAGCACAGCGAGTTCATCATCCACACCGACCAATGGCGACCCTATCTCCAGCACAGCGAGTTCGTCATCCACACCGACCAAAAAAGTCTGATACACCTGGAGGAACAACGCCTTTCCACTCCCTGGCAACAGCGCGCTTTCACCAAGCTCCTGGGTCTACGCTATACCATACGGTACAAGGGTATTCAAAACACCGCGGCAGACGCCCTGTCGCGTGCGGGTTCCTCAGAGATGCTCTCTGTTGTCACTTCCTATCAACCAACTTGGCTTGAAGATGTAGTAGCAAGTTATAACTGTAACCCTCAGGCACAGAAACTGCTGGAGCAACTGGCTGTGAAGGAAGGCCCCAAAGGCCGTTTCACTTTGCAGAATGGGATTCTCCGATTCCGTGGATGTATTTGGCTGGGAGGCTCGACCGCACTACAGCAGAAGATCATGTCAGCATTTCATGACAGCCCCCTTGGCGGGCACTCTGGATTTCCTGCAACTTTTCGATGCATCCGTCGTCTTTTCGCGTGGCCCAAAATGAACACATGTTCTGCATTATGTGCGTTGTTGCCCAGTCTGCCAGCAAGCCAAGCCGGACATAGCAGCATCCCCAAGTTTGCTCCAACCCCTACCGATCTTGCAACAACCCTGGGAGATGATCACTATGGATTTCATCGACAGGCTTCCGCAGTCCGGTAAATTCAACAGCCTTTGGGTCATTGTAGACAGGCGCACCAAGTTCACCCACTTCCTTCCCCTGGCGCATCCCTATACTGCACCCAAAGTTGTGCTCCTCTACATGAACAGTGTCTACAGGATCCATGGATTCTCAGCTTCTATTGTGTCGGATCGCGATCCCGTCTTCACCAGTCACTTCTGGTAGGAGTTTTTCAAGTATGCTGGCACGAAATTGAGGCTGAGCATGGCCAACCATCCGCAAACGGACGGGCAAACAGAGCGAGTCAATCAGTGTGTCGAAACTTATCTTCGTTGTTTCGTGCATGCTTGCCCAACCAGATGGAGCCACTGGATACACTAGCAAAGTTTTGGTACAACACTTCATATCATTCCAGCATCGAGATGTCGCCGTTCAAAGCAATGTTCGGGCATGAACCAAGGCATTGGGGGATCACTTCTACAGGTGAGTGCACCGTGCCGGCGCTGCATTCTTGGCTGGACGAGCGCGCCGTCATTCAGGACCTGCTACAACAACACGTGAACAGAGCGCAGCAGCACATGAAGGCCCAGGCGAACAAACAACGATCTCCATGCACTTTCTCTGTGGGCGACTCGATCTACCTCAAACTTCAACCCTACATTCAAACTTCAGTCGCCCACCACCAACCACAAACTGGCATTCAAGTACTACGGACCGTACCAAATCATTGCCAAGATCAACGATTCGGCCTACAAATTGGAGTTGCCGCCTCAGGCTCAAGTGCACCCTGTCTTCCATGTGTCCCAACTACGCCACTGCCTGCGCCCGGGTACGCTGTCTCAAACTGAACTCCCGCGTCGTACTGATGCTCCTGTGGTTCCTGTCGCAGTCCTCCAGCGGCGCTGGCGCAAGAAAAATGGTGCCATGATCGAGCAGGTTCGTGTGCGCTGGTCCGACACGTCGGCCCTGGAAGACACCTGGGAGGACCGAGTGGCGCTACAAGCCCGTTTTCCAGCAGCAAAGGCTTGGGGGCAAGCCTTGTCGCAAGGAGGAGGGGATGTCAGCGCCCCTACTGCTGCCAGTCACCGACAAGGGGGACCCAGCCGGCAGTGACTCCATCACTGCCTCCCGACCCACCAGGATCCGGCGGCCCAACCCAACCAACACTGGGCCACAGTGGACTCGATGAGCCCACGCGACCACCCGGCTACTTAAGGCGTCTCCCACGAAGACTAGGTCATCCAGTGGATCAGAACGGCGGCGGCATTGTTCCTCTCCAGTCCCCGATCCCCTTCTTCCATTCTTGTACCCGAGCTTGTAATCGCTACCTAAGACACGAATTCGTGAGTTAGTGCAATAGATCGAGCTACACCAGTGAGATCCTAACATCTTCACCGCCGAATATTTCGTTCAGGCGGGATTTGATTGGCCCCCGACTTGTGTCATGGCATAATCTTTTATCCTGACTGGATTCGATTAACCTGACACAAGGCCGGGATGTGTTTCACTGGATCCTTACAATATTAGGGTCTTTCACAGTAGACTATGTACTGTGCACTCACGCACACTGAGGTACCAGCGTGTAATAATAAGAAAATTTGGAAGTCTAAGATTCCACTAAAAGTGAAAATCTTCATGTGGTATTCTTCGTAGGGGAGTTGTGCTAACCAAAGACAACCTCGCACGGCGCAACTGGCCAGGAAGTAAGAAGTGTTCTTTTTGTACTCATGACGAGACAATCAAACACCTATTTTTCCAATGCAAGTTTGCCCGTTCTACGTGGTCAGTCATCCAAATAGCGTCAAATTTGTATCCGCCCACAAGTGTTGCCAATATTTTTGGTCATTGGTTGGACGGTATTACAAATAGGTTCAAAACGCTAATCAAGGTGGGAGTGTATGCCTTAATTTGGTCCCTTTGGCTATGTAGACATGATTTGGTTTTTAATGACAAAAATGCTTCTCCTCTGCAGGTTATTTTCCGGTGTACGCAGTCGCTACGTACGTGGTCCATGCTACAACGGCCAAAGTACTAACCGCTGTTCATGGCGGTGTGTACGCGATTGGAGCATGTGGCTACGGAGGTTTTTTCCCAACATGGGTGGCAGCATAACCTACAGATCGATCCGCCACCCCCTTCGACATAGGCATAGTGTCGGTCTATAGGACTCTACTTGTTGCCGATTTGCCGGTTTTTATTTTATGAATTTTTGTCAGACTTCTGGATTTGGCTGTGTGCATCCTAGTTATGCAGAGGCCGGGTGTTACTCATAATGCTTTGTATCCACTTGATGCTACATTTTGAGATAATAAAGTCCCCCTTTATCGAAAAAGAAACACAGAAATACAACACCTTAAATAAGTAAAATGCAAAGGCATGTCCTGTAATGTCAACACTGTTCCAAAGTAGATATGGACTACTGACCTCATAGTAGAACAAAGTGTAACAGCATATGGAAATAGTAATAATAGATCATTGGGACAAAGAGCTAAAACCAAGTTACCTTTCCACAAACAGGGCATGCCTCACTTCTTTCCATCCACTCATAGATACAGCCAAGGTGGAAGTGATGTGAGCACTGCATTACTATCCTAGGATTCTCCGAAGTATAATCTGCAAATTAGATAGGTAATGGTCTATCAGGTTATCTGATTTGGGAGTTTATTTCAATTAACCAGCATAAACATAAATTTACGACACATTTGAATAATTTATTTAACATCCACGGTGTTCTAAAGCAATGGAATATGTATAGAATGATTGGGTTACCCAAGAAATTAAATTAGTGCCACAAAAGTTCAGAAAGATGAATCAGATTCGGTCATGCAATATAACATAACTAATGCTTATTGTTTCTAGACTGCTCTACTTCAAGTCTTGCTAACTGTATGAAACTAATGCGCTGTACAAAACTCACTTGACATCTTCCTGGTAGACTAATATACTGAAAGTTAGTGAGCATTACCTTCAAGACATGTTGGACAGACATCTTCATCTTCAGTAGATGGAGAAAAGTAGGTGAAATAATTTCCAGATTCCTTTCGGGACAACTTATCTCCGTAAGCAGAGCTGCTTCTTTTCATTTTTGTGTCATAGTTTGTTTTACTTGGCTTGTCGACTGAACTCATCGTTTCTATTTCCTCATCATGATTTGGTCTGAGTGGTTCTGATTCCTCTGGTGAATGGCTTGAAGGATCCTGCCTTGATGCAAACCAGTCACGCAGAGGAGGGGAGAATCTAGGATCATCATATGGCAGTGGTCTTGGAGGTGAACGATATGTATCGAATGAACTTTCAGATGAATCAAGCGGGGTGGCTTCTATAGCTTGAGAAACAGAGTGGACCGTTCCAACTCGGAATAGAACAGTGTACTGAAAAAAGGAGATACAAATGTAATGGTTTTGTGCCTGTATAATCTCAATTCATGTTAAAGTAATTAACTTATTACAAGGGACAGAAAATTCAGCAGGTGAGTGGAACAAGAAACAATTTGCAATGGTTGTGTCATGTTTTTGGTTTCTTTCAGCTATCATTCACACCAGGTGTTCACCGCAAAAGGCTAGTTACTAGAGAACTAAAGGTTGTGTATAAACAAGGCGACAGTAGTTAACTAGATACTTGTTGATTTGTTCTTTCTTGTGCTCGTACAATGAGATAAATCTTGCCCGAGACTCCATGTAATCCGACAGAAGAGCACATTGTTACCATCGAAATCAGTATAATGATATCCAATACAGATGCTTAATTACTTTTGCACATCGGGTTGTGCTTAACAAAAAACAGAAGGATGTGTACTTGGACGTTAAAAGATTGTGATCTTCTAGGACCAAAATTAGAAGTCAGCCATACGAACTAATCTTTATCACACCAACCCTATGGCAATCAAGCAACGGGGACGAGACTTACAGCGTTGATCAGCTGCTGGGTAAAACACCTGAGGCACATGCAGTTCCTAAACGCACCAGAAGTCTGGTTGCCATGGCGGTCGGAGTAATCGGCTTGCAAACACGAGCAGAAAGCTCCCATGACTCCCCAAGAAAAGCCCTGAAAAGAACTCCACGAACCAAGACCCTGCAGCCGACGGGCCACCTACAGGGTACCAACTCTTCAAAAGTAGCAGCAAATCGGCCCCCGACGCCAGCCTCTTGGCTACTCTGGGGGCAGGGCTCCTGGAAACGATACCTGCCAATGGAGGCAAATCAGGCCGTGCGAGAGAGGATCGATCGTATCAGTGGAGAAATGTCGTCCAATCCGATGACTGAGCTCAACCCCCGAATAATTTTTGGTGGAAACAGACGGGTAGTAGGAGTAGCATTAGCTCGGGATACCTTGGGTAGGTTATTGGAGAAGAAATATCCGGCGGAATTCTCGATTGCCCACGGAGAGCCAATAATCGAAGCGGACTAGGGCTTGATTACAGCGAGGGACAGAATCGCATCAGGCCGGCGCTTCAAGGGCATGAGGAACGGGTAGAGGAGGGGGGCGTCGGAGGAGGCGGCGAAGACCGACGGCCTTGGCTTGGCTTGGCTTGGAGGCGTGAGGAGGATGAGGAGGCGGGGGTTTCGGCGACGCGGGGCAAAGGGGATTGAGGGAGGCGAGAGACTTTTGTGGGACGGAATCGAACAGTGCACAAGGAGAGGGACGGAGGTGCCCAAGTGAGGTGCTGACGGGTGCCCAGGAAAGTTACAGCTGGTCAAAAGTATCATCGTCTCATGAGACGTTTGCTCAAAAATGCGTTAGGTAGTTAAGAAATGCCATCATATTATTAGATGTTTGCTCAAAATTCCATTAGACATCGACACTGGCAGGTCAGACCCGTTAACCATGTTATATGATTAAAATATTTTTAGACCATATGTCAGCTCTATCTGTTTCACAATGATAAATGTGAGCCTCACTTGTCAGGAGTAAGCAAGTAAATAATTTTAGAGAAAAATAAGATGCTGTTGGGAATCGAGTGGGACCTAAGCTTTATCATAGTGAGATAGAGGGAGAGCCTCATTTGTCAGCAGTAAGCAATCAAATAATTTTAGAGAAAAATAAGATGTTGTTGGGAATCGAGTGGGACCTAAGCTTTATCATAGTGAGATAGAGGGAGAGCTGACATGTTGGTCCATGGGTATTTTGATTATTATAATATATAGTAAATGGGTTTTGAGCTAACAGTAATGATGTCTAGTGGCATTTTTTAGCATTGTGTATAAAGGAGCGACGACATTTGTGAGCAGTTGAAATTTTTAGTGACAAAATTATCAATCTTTTTTTGTTTTTGCCATATGAACATAGCACATAATTTTTGAATTTGCCATGTTTTGAGCATTGTGATGAACTAGCGTGTCACCATGATGTGTTCCTCGAGTATCATGGCAAATACTCCAGTTTGTAAGCATGTGGCAAGTTTATATACATTTTTCTACCATGGCAATTTGACACACAATTTGCCTAAACGTGTTTTTTCACATTATGGCAAGTAATGTGTGTGCATCATGGCAATTTTAGACACATTTGCTGTATCCAGGATTGGTTGTGAGGGTCTTTCCCCTCCCCTCCTTCCGCGACGTTCCCGCGAGCGTCCGGAAGGCTAAACCTAGCGTCGCCGCCCACCCTCCCCTCCTCCTCGCCGCCGCCAGGGGGCGCGAGCGGGCGAAGCCCGGTCGTCGCCGGCGGCGGCGAGGTCCTCTTGTCTTCTCGCGCGGGGGGAACGGTGCGGGCCGGATCTCTCGGGCCGGGACGAGGTGCTCGTTGCCGGGCACGGCGGCGCAACTGTGCTCCGGCGTGGGCCAGCGACGGTGGCGTGGCGGCGGCGTGACAGGCGGCATGGAGGCGGTGCAGGCCGGTGGGTGGTGTCGGCGGCGGCTGCTCCCCTGCAGCGCCCCGACGTCGACTCTGGCGCTGCGGGTCGAGCTCGATCGGGTCGCGGGCGGCCCTCTCTCCGTGGCTCGGGTGGGGGAGGGGGGGCGGCGCGGCAGCAGTGGCGGTGGGCGTCCCCTTTCAGCCGGGCCCTTTGCGGCAGGACGGCGGCGCTCGGCACGGGGAGACCTTCCTGCTGGCTTCCCTTAGGCGCGGCGGCGGCCGATCTGGTCCCCTTCCCCTTCTTCGGCGTCCAGCGGCGACCGGTGCGCCCCGGCTAGTCCGGGCCTGTGGCTTCAGGGGCGAACATGGTTTCGGGGGGAGGTTGGCTGGTGGACGGGGACGCCTCCGTGTGCCCCGTCGCCGATCTTGGCCTTGGGCTGCTCCGTCACCTCCCCCTTCCCCCGGACCGGCATATGGTCGTGGTTCCTCTCGTGGCAAGGTGTCCGCCGGTGGCTTCAGAGTCGGCTGGGGGCGTAGATCTGGCCAAAGGTGTGCTCTTTGGTGGCTGTCGCGGTGGTCTGGTGGCAGGGCGGCGGTCCTGGCGGTGGGAGGTGCGTATGTCGTGGGCGGACTGCGCGTCTCGGTTGCGGGCACACAAGCATGGCTGCTTGGGCGGCATGGCTGCGAGTGGTTGGCGGATCGGGGATGCGACGAAGGGTTTGAAGTATCGGGGTTCATCACCTGTCCAGTTCGTGCACTGGCCGACGGTGGCGGCGTTCGCGGATGTCGTGTTCCTCCTTGTAGGCTCCGTCGTTGTGCTCATTCTCCTTCGTCTCGCTCCGGGTGAAAACTTGATCTGAGGATCGGACGGTGGCGACGTTCCGTGGTCGTACTCTTCTTGGAGGCATCGTCTTGGAGCCCTCGGTCCGGCGTGGTTCGTCACATACCCTCCCGAACGATTGCTCTTGGTGGTCTCCGTCGGCGCTAAGCGGTTCCTTGTTGCACATCTTGTAGGTGTTTGGTTGTCACTGAGGGTGTGTTTCATTGCCCGGCTTTCTTGTATCTCGCCTTGGGTTTGTATGGTGTGCGTTTGTATCGATGCTTTGGATGTAAATGGTTGTTACTTTATAATATAAAGCGGGGGAAACCCTTTTTCGTATTTTAGACACATTTTTTGTTGCCATGGTGTGTTTTTGCATCACGCCAAGTGGTGTGTGCATCATGGCAATTTTATTCACGTCTTTGCCATGATGTGTTTCTTTAGGATCATGGCATCATACCATCTAGTTTTCTTTGTTTTTTTTCTAGGGCTGTATTTTGTTTGAATTGGACCATGGAAAAAAATTGTATTCATCTTGACATTTTTTATTCTAGATTCCATGGCAAATTCACTCCATCATGTCATTTTCATTTGTAGATACTATTGGCAATTATCGGACATGCGGCAAATTTATCTTATGTAGCTTGGCAAATCCCTAATTTTGCCTTGTTTCTGAGAAAACAAAATTCCTACAGAATTTTTCATGCGCCCATGGCAACTTCCTAATTTTTCATTAATAGCACGAAATTTTTATTTTTAATGTCATGGCAATTTTATTAATTGGATCATAGTAAATACATTAGAGTTACCATGGCAAATTAAGTAAACTTACATTGGCAAATATACATGTATATAGCATGACAATTTTATTAATTGGATCATGGCATTTTATTAATTTGATTATGGCAAATATATGTACGTATGTAGCATGACATAAACTAGTTCATGGAATTTCTTTGGATCAAATAGAATATTTTTCATGTGCCCATGGCAACTTCCTAAATTTATCTTACTCATTAATAACATGACATTTTCATTTTTAATGTCATGAAGTTTAATTAATTGGATTATGGAAAATATATTAGAGTTACCATGGCAAATATAGTAGACCTACCTTGGCAAATATACATGTATGTAACATGGCAATTTCATTAATTCAATCGTGACATAAAACTTTCTAATTCATGGCAATTCTTTGGAACAAATAAAAACTTATCAATTATTTCATGGCAATTTTATTTTTTAGGAGCATGGTATTTTATTTTTTAAAAGATGCAAATTTTATTTTGTAGTGGATGGCAATTTTATTTTTAATAACATGGCAATTTTATTTTTAGTGGCATGGCATTTTTGTTTATTTTTTTATCATGGAAATTTCATGTGTGTGATTTCTTTTGTTTCTTGACAATGAAAATATAAAAACATGGCAATTTTCAGGGAAACCAATTTTTTTGTTAGTTTGACATGTTAAACACCCTATTTTTTATGTTTTTCACCAATATCTAGATAAACGGTATAATACAAATTTTAAGCAAACATTGCTAGCTAATGGCAAATTTATTTTCACCATGGCAATTTATTTTTCTTGGACCATGACAAATTTATTTCCAGAAACATTACAAATTTATTTCGGAGGCTTCGCAATTTAGTTTGGCTTTTAGTTCCCGGATGTTTTTTGATTCATAATAAAAAGAATTATGTGCCCTGTGTTCGTATGAAATCATGTGCACATTGTAGTTTTCTGTAGCGGGCCATGGAAATTCTTACGTTAGTTTATTCTTTTTTAGATTCACTATGGTTTTCTCAAATTGGGCCTTTTGGCCCACTATTATACTCGTACATGCTGGGTATGGAGGAAATATGCCCTAGAGGCCATAATAAAGTTGTTATTTTATATTTCCTTATTCATGATAAATGTTTATTATTCATGCTAGAATTGTATTGATCGGAAACCTTAATACATGTGTGAATACATAGACAAACATTGTGTCCCTAGTGAGCCTCTACTTGACTAGCTCATTATCAAAGATGGTTGAGGTTTCCTAACCATGGACATGAATTGTCATTTGATAACGGGATCATAATTAGGAGAATGATGTGATAGACATGACCCATCCGTTAGCTTAGCATATTGATCGTTCAGTTTTATTGCTATTACTTTCTTCATGTCAAATACATATTCCTTCGCCTATGAGATTATGCAACTCACGGATACCGGAGGAGTGCCTTATGTGCTATCAAACGTCACAACGTAACTGGGTAATTATAAAGATGCTCTACAGGTATCTCCGAAGGTGTTTGTTGGGTTGGCATAGATCGAGATTGGGATTTGTCACTCCGAGTATCGGAGAGGTATCTCTGGGCCCTCTCGGTAATGCACATCATAAGAAGCCTTGCAATCAAAGTGACTAATGAGTTAGTTACAAGATGATGTATTACAGAACAAGTAAAGAGACTTGCCGGTAACAAGATTGAACTAGGTATGAAGATACCGACGATCGAATCTCGGGCAAGTAATATATCGATGACAAAGGGAATAATGTATGTTGTCATTACGGTTCGACTGATAAAGATCTTCATAGAATATGTAGGAGCCAATATGAGCATCCAGGTTCCGCTATTGGTTATTCACCGGAGAGGTGTCTCAGTCATGTCTACATAGTTCTCGAACCCGTAGGGTCCGCACGCTTTAATGTTTGATGATGATTTAGTATTATATGACTTATGTGATTTGGTGACAGAATGTGGTTCGGAGTCCCGGATGAGATCACGGACATGACGAGGAGTTTTGAACTGGTCGGGAGGTAAAGATTGATATATAGGATGATAGTATTCGGACACCGGAAGTGTTTCGGATTGTATTGGGTATTTATCAGAGTACCGGGGGGTGGGTTACCGGAACCCCAGGGGGAAGATATGGGCCATATGGGCTATAAGAGGGGAGCACACCGACCCACAAGGGGTGCCCCCCCTTATGTAGGAACAAGGGGGGGGGTCGACCCCCTTTCCTTTCTCCCTTCACCCTTCCCTTTTCTCTCCGGCAAAAAAGGAAGGGGGAGGCCGAATTGGGGGAGGACCCCAAGCAAGATTCCTCCTACTTGGGGCGGCCCATGGCTGCTCCCCTCCCCCTCCCACCTATATATACGTGGGGAGGGGGCGCCTAGAACACACACCAACAATTGTTAGTCGTGTGCGGCGCCACTCTTCACAGTTTACACCCCCGGTCATAGTTTTGCGATGCCTAGGCGAAGCCCTGCGAGAATCACTTCACCGTTGTCGTCACGACGCCGTCATGCTGACGGAACTCATCTACTTCCCCGACACCTTGCTAGATCAAGAAGGTGAGGGACGTCATCGAGCTGAACGTGGGCAGAACTCGGAGGTGCCGTACGTTCGGTGATTGATTGGTCAGAGCTAGAAGAAGTTCGACTACATCAACCGCGTTGTCAAATGCTTCCACTTTCGGTCTACGAGGGTACATGGACACACTCTCCCCCTCTCGTTGCTATGCATCTACTAGATAGATCTTGCGTGAGCATAGGAATTTTTTTGAAATTGCATGCTACGTTTCCCAACAGTGGCATCCGAGCCATGTCTATACGTAGATGATATGCATGAGTAGAACACAATCAGCTGTGGGTGGTGATCGTCATACTGCTTACCACCAATATCTTATTTTGATTTGGTGGTATTGTTGGATGAAGCGGCCCAGACCAACCTTACATGACCATGTTCATGAGACCGGTTCCACCGACAGACATGCAACTAGTTTTGCATAAAGGTGGCTGGCAGGTGTCTGTTTCTCCTACTTTAGTTGAATCGAATTTGACTGCGGCCGGTCCTTTTTGAAGGTTAAAACAGCAAACTCGATAAATCACTGTTGTGGTTTTGATGCATAGGTAAGAACGGTTTTTGCTAGAAGCCCGTAGCAGCCACGTAAAACTTGCAACAACAAAGTAGAGGATGTCTAACTTGTTTTTGCAGAGTATGTTATGATGTGATATGGTCAAGACATGATGTGATATATGTTATTGTATGAGATGATCATGTTTTGTAAGATATCTGGCAACCGGAGGAGCCTTATGGTTGTCTCTTTATTGTATGAAATGCAAACGCCATGTAATTGCTTTACTTTATCACTATGCGTTAGCGATAGTTGTAGAAGCAATAGTTGGCGAGACGACCACGACGCTACGATGGAGATCAAGGTGTCGAGCCGGTGACGATGGAGATCATGACGATGCTTTGGAGATGGAGATCAAAAGCACAAGATGATGATGGCCATATCATGTCACATATTTTGATTTCATGTAATGTTTATCTTTTATGCATCTTATTTTGCTTAGTACGGAGGTAGCATTATAAGATGATCCCTTAAAAACTAAAATTTCAAGGTATAAGTGTTCTCCCCGAGTATGCACCGTTGCGACAGTTCATCGTGTTGAGAGACCACGTGATGATCGGGTGTGATAGACTCTATGTTGGTGTCAAAACTAGCAGATCTCGGGTAGGGGGTCCCGAACTGTGCGTCTAAGGTGGATGGTAACAGGAGGCAGGGGACACGATGTTTACCCAGGTTCGGGCCCTCTTGATGGAGGTAATACCCTACGTCCTGCTTGATTGTTCTTGATGATATGAGTATTACAAGAGTTGATCTACCACGAGATCAAAGAGGCTAAACCCTAGAAGCTAGCCTATGGTATGATTGTATGTTGTCCTACGGACTAAAACCCTCTGGTTTATATAGACACCGGAGGGGGCTAGGGTTACAAAGGTGGATATATATATATATATATATATATATATATATATCCGTATTGCCTAGCTTGCCTTCCACGCCAAGTAGAGTCCCATCCAGACACGGGACGAAGTCTTCAATCTTGTACCTTCATAGTCCAACAGTCCGGCCAAAGGATATAGTCCGGCTGTCCGGAGACCCCCTAATCCAGGACTCCCTCAGTAGCCCCTGAACCAGGCTTCAATGATGATGAGTCCGGTGCGCAATGTTGTCTTCGGCATTGCAAGGCGGGTTCCTCCTCCGAATACACCATGGAAGAGTTTGAATACAAGGACAGTGTCCAACCCTGCAAAATAAGTTCCACATACCACTGTAGAGAGAATAATATTTCCAAAAATCTAATCTGCTTACACGTTTTGACAGCATGACATCACGCCATGACCTGGTCATTATTCAAACCGTTTCCCTCAACCAGCTCCGCACATAACGCGAGGCGGTTTTCTTGACACGTCTTGTCAAAGCAGAGATCGTGTCCCCCTTATCACGGGATTCTCATCAATACAAACGTGGGTAACCCAACCGTGCCTATTGGTATGACTCCTAGATCTTAGGTAAGTCCCAAACGGCCACGAGGAGGATGCCTGATATTCACCCTCTTTATAAAGGGGACGAGGCTTTTTCTTTTTTCCCTCCCATGCTCAATCGAATCCCTCCCCCGCCTCGAGTTCTAGCACCCAAATCTCAGGTCAGGTGCTTCAGACCTTCAACTATGTCCGGATCCAACCTTTAAGGTCGGTGGATGCCTTCCTCCGTCATAGAGGAGGACATCAAGAAGTTGAGGGAGGCCAGATATCTGACCGCCAAAATTCCGCATAGGCTGCCCACCCGAGGGCAGGTCGTCCCTACTCCGAACCCAACGAGAGCGTTGTGTTCGTCTCCCACTTCCTCCGAGGGCTAGGCCTCGCTTTGGATCCCTCTGTTAGGGGTCTTATGTTCTATTACTGGTTGGATTTTCACGATCTGGCCCCGAATTCCCTTCTTCACATCTCATCATTTATTGTTGTATGTGAGGCCTTCCTATGCATTACCCCTCACTTCGTCTTGTGGCTCAAGACCTTCGATATGAAGTCGAAGATGATTGAGGGGCAGCACGCAGCGTGCGGAGGTGCTTTAATAAGCAAGATCGCTGATGCTCCATGGCCAGAGGGTTCCTTCTCGGAGGTGTCCGGATTGTGGCAGCGGGAGTGGTTTTACATCACAGCTCCCTGAAGTGCCAAGTGGGTAGCTGCCCCCGCCTTCCGCTCGGGCCCCCCACCACAACTGATGTCATGGATCAGCAGGGGGCTGAGCTGGGGTCCAGCCAAGGACGTGCCAATACTGCAGAGCCGTATCCAAGATCTCTTCAAGGGAGACTTCAGTCTGGTTATGGTAATGCAAGTTATGCTGGTTCGTCGAGTCCAACCTTGCAAACGCCGGCCCCTCCGCATGTGGGAATTCAACCCGGAAGGACTGCGAGTTATTCAGCATTTCCTCGGCATGACGCACGAAGAGATGTACAAATCGTTCTTCGGACCCCAGATAGAGTGTCCGGACACCACCGAGGACGTGGGCCTGAGCTGCAACCGCCCTGCTGCCCAAGTAAGTAATCCCATGCCGAACCTGCTGTCCTTTCACTTATCATGGCATCATTCTAAAGAGCCGCTCTTTGACCAGGACTGGATAACAAAGGCGATGATGATCAGGTGTTCGGCCCCCCTTCCTCAGGGCTTGGACAATCCGGTATTGGACAAGATGCTCGAGCCGGCACCTTATCCAGTGTCTTCAAAGGAAGATGATGGGGGGAATAAAGAGGGCGAAAGCGGGCCTCACTCGCTACTTATTCCAGCCGGGGGAATGAGCACCTCCGCGAGGGAGGACAATCAAAGGGAAGAATCTGACATTCTCCCTCCCCGGGGAAGGAAGAGGACTACCTCTGAAGATCCGGAAACTAAGGTTTCAAAACGGGAGAAGAAATCTTCATTAGAGGGTCCTGCCTCAGAGGGTATTCTTGCCGCACAATGTCCGCACAGGGATCAGCCCTCTACCGAGCTATAAGTAATCGAAAAGTACTTAATAGTGAAAACATCCTACCTTACTTCCGAAGACAATAACCGATGCTTATAAATTGTAGTCCGGATCGTAGCCCTTCTCGACAGAGTTCATCTCTGGGGGATCTTCTTCCGGAGATGATGGAGAGCGAAACGCCTCCCCCAGACACCCCGTCTCAAGAAGCGGGCGACCTTGAAGTTTCGTCGCGAAGGGTATCTCCGAATCCACTAGGGCCAGAGGATAACCCTTTGGCTGCCCGGAATCCCCAGTATCCGGCTCCTAAGGAGAGCGACAACAAGGGTCCGTACAGTGTGTGGTCGAATGTGCTGAAGGATCTTCTGGGGCAAGCGGCTGTCTCGGAAGCGCATCGTACGCTAATGGGTACGGTAATTGAATGGATTTCATCCGCTGAAAGCGGTTTGCATGAAGCCTTCATGAGTATGCTGAAAGGCTTCGAGGTACGTGAAATAATGTATGTTTTTAATAGTACCGCATACGTTAGATATGCCCTATGCAGATAGTAGCCCCTGAGACTCTGGTTGTCATCGAAAACGGCGGCAAACAGAGGATCATAGTCCCAGGTAATAACCAGACCGCCTTTATGTGTAGGTGGCTGAAGCTCCGGTGGCTAGCCGGACTGATGGTTTTGCCGAGCTAAAGCGGCAACTTGATGCAGCAGACGCCGACATCGTGCTTGTCAACAAGCGGCTTGACGAGGCACAGGGTGAGTGATTTTTCTGGTGATCGTCACATAATAAGAGTAGCATGATGTCAGTATCTTTAATGTGTTGTGACTGCAGATGGAGCTGTCACCGTGGAGACCCTTTGGGCGGAGCTTGCCCGAGCGAAGGAGCAAGCAAGGAGTAGCAACGCGGCCGCTTTAAAGGCGGCCGAAGAATTAAGGGCCGAACAGGCCGTGCATTGCGAGAGCAAGGAAAAAATAGCCAAGATGGCTGTAGAGTTAAAATATGTCGCTGACCGTTACCAGCTTCTTGAAGAAGAGAACCGGGCGAAGGCGACGGACCTGGAGAAGGCCCGGGTGGTTGCCAAGGAAGCCCGCTCCAAAATTAGAGCGACAAAGGAGGAGCTGAATCAAGCTGCAGATATCGTGTCTGGGAAGCCCTTCTTGTTGCAGACTAAGTTTGGAGATCCGAAGTATGCTCCTCTGGACCGGCTATGGAGTTCTGCGGACACGTACATGGATTTGGCTGCAAGTGCTGCTGATGCGGCCGAGTACTTCAAGGATCAGAAAGGTCCCGAAGTGGAAAAGCTGTTCTGGTCACAGTTCCACGCTCCAGTCCATCCGCTGCTGTTGAATGAGCGATTGGATGAGTGGGCCGAGCTCCATAGGTTGTCCGGACTTGCCATGAGGTCCGTTGTGGATCACCTGTGGCCGGGAGGGCCAAGGCTGAATAGCTACTTTAGCTTAGTGCAACAATTCCTTGGTGTTGTGCCACACATCGATGCTGTAAAGAGATCGGCGTGCATAGAGGGTGCGCGGATGGCCTTTGCCCATGTCAAGACATACTGGGCGGAGATGGAGGCCACCACTATTGCGACACAGGGTTCGGCCGTAGGCCGAGTGGCTGCCGAGCACTACTTTGAAGAAGTTCTTGAAGGCGCTTGTTCGATAGAGGCTCAATGCTCGAAGAATGTTATGTTCAAGTGACATGTATTCCCATTGTAAAAACAATGTTTTATTGAATTATCAAGGTTGTATTTATACTTTTGCCCGAAAGTACTATGGTGCCTCCTGTGTGGCCGTTTATGTATCTATGTGTATAACCTGAAAGTTTGCAGTCGTCGGCTTCCGCCCCCACGCATATAATGCGGGGGTGTTCGCAAAAGATGCATATCCACACTTGATCCAATGTCTTGGTCCGTTAAGGAGGTGATAGCGTAGCGAACGAGGCAATCGGACTATATTGCTTTAACACTTTCACTTAGCCATAGGAGTTTGATAGTGGGGCTACTATATAGCCCCTGGTACTTCTGTGCTCGTCCGAATACGGGGCGCATACGTACATGACCGGGAAACGACCCTTCGTTAATGTGGAGGAATCCCGAAGATTCCGATGAGTCATCGAGTGGTTGACCAGTCTCCCACTATATCATGACAGTCAGTTTTCGGCTTTCTCTACTGAGGTGCTCATCCGGATGAACCAGGGCACAATCGCAGTAGTTCTCCCAGTGCTACCTTAGCCGATATAACGGAATGTAAGGTACCAAAATGTGGGAGCCGGGCAAACCCAACATTTGACCAAAGACATGATTCGGAGCTGATGCATATAGGGCCAAACTCGCGACGCCGAACACTCCCTAAGGTGTTCGGTCTTTATAACATATACCGGGCTAAACAGTGCCCTTAATAAGAAACCCCATGTGTCCAGGTACGTCCAAAATCCTGGCGTGGCCACATGCCAATAACGCCGGCATCCTTCTCGGTTGTGTGGAGTATCCGGAGGATGTGAGCAACAAGAGACAGTAAAAAGGTTTACGCAGGTTCTTAATCTAAAAAGAAACTTTGGGCGGGTCCCTGCTGCACGTCTGCGCCTGCGTCTCCGTTGTGCCGTGTCCTGGACGAGTGTAGCACGATTGTCATCTGCAAAAGGAAAGAGCTTAGGTGAAAGTTGCCGTGCCAAAAAAGAAGAGCTGGTTATTATCAATGAACTATGAAAATTCAAGAGAAACCAAGTTGAGCCGGGTTGGCCCTAATTACACGCGGGAAGCCCCTGGTATCGTTTTATGAGGGTTCGAAAACCAATCTCATGAAATTATGATGGAACGCCGGATTTGACTAACCGTGTACGTGGTCTTGACGACCTTCCATTTTTCCTGGTTGGTGAGGCCGTCTAGTTCGCGGCTGTTAGAGCCGCCGCGTCCTCTTCCATACGTAAAAAACGTTCGGTATTTCCGCTAACTGTGATGATGCCACATGGACCGGGCATCTTGAGCTTGAGAAAAGCATAATGCGGTATTGTGTTAAAACGAGCGAAAGCCGCCCTTCCTAGTAGTGCTTGATAATCACTTCGGAATGGAGCGATGTGATAAGTTAACGTTTCGCTTCGGAAGTTATCGGGAGAACCGAATACTGTTGGGGAACGTAGCAGAATTTTAAAATTTTCTACGCATCACCAAGATCAATCTATGGAATCTATAGTCACCCAGTTACGTTGTGACGTTTGGCACACCCAAGGCACTCCTACGGTATCCGGGAGTTGCACAATCTCATGGTCTAAGGAAATGATACTTGACATTCGAAAAAGCTACAGCAAACGAACTACACGATCTTTGAGCTATGCTTAGGATTGGGTCTTGTCCATCACATCATTCTCTTAATGATGTGATCCCGTTATCAATGACATCCAATGTCCATAGTCAGGAAACCATGACTATCTTTTGATCAACGAGCTAGTCAACTAGAGGCTCACTAGGGACGTGTTGTGGTCTATGTATTCACACATGTATTATGATTTCTGGATAACACAATTATAGCATGAATAATAGACAATTATCATGAACAAAGAAATATAATAATAACCATTTTATTATTGCCTCTAGGGCATATTTCCAACAGTCTCCCACTTGCACTAGAGTCAATAGTATAGTTACATTGTGATGAACCGAACACCCATGCAGTTTTGGTGTTGATCATGTTTTGCTCTAGGGAGAGGTTTAGTCAACAGATCTGCCACATTCAGGTCCGTATGTACTTTACAAATCTCTATGTCTCCATTTTGAACACTTTCACGAATGGAGTTGAAGCGACGCTTGATATGCCTGGTCTTCCTGTGAAACCTGGGCTCCTTAGCAAGGGCAATAGCTCCAGTGTTGTCACAGAAGAGAGTCATCGGGCCCGACGCATTGGGTATGACTCCTAGGTCGGTAATGAACTCCTTAACCCAGGCTGCTTCTTGTGCTGCCTCCGAGGCTGCCATGTACTCTGCTTCACATGTAGATCCCACCACAACGCTTTGCTTGCAACTGCACCAGCTTACTGCCCCGCCATTTAAAATATACACGTATCCGGTTTGTGACTTAGAGTCATCCAGATCTGTGTCGAAGCTAGCATCGACGTAACCCTTTACGACGAGCTCTTCGTCACCTCCATAAACGAGAAACATATCCTTAGTCCTTTTCAGGTACTTCAGGATATTCTTGACCGTTGTCCAATGTTCCATGCCGGGATTACTGTGGTACCTTCCTACCAAACTTACGGCAAGGTTTACATCAGGTCTGGTACACAGCATAGCATACATGATAGACCCTATGGCCGAGGCATAGGGGACGACACTCATCTTTTCTCTATCTTCTGCCGTGGTCAGGCATTGAGCCGTGCTCAATCTCGTACCTTGCAATACAGGCAAGAACCCCTTCTTTGACTGATCCACTTTGAACTTCTTTAATATCTTTTCAAGGTACGTACTCTGTGAAAGACCAATGAGGCGTCTCGATCTATCTCTATAGATCTTGATGCCTAATATATAAGCATCTTCTCCAAGATCCTTCATTGAAAAACACTTGTTCAAGTAGGCCTTTATGCTTTCCAAGAATTCTATATCATTTCCCATCAACAGTATGTCATCCACATACAATATGAGAAATGCTACGGAGCTCCCACTCACTTTCTTGTAAATGCAGGCTTCTCCATAAGTTTGCGTAAACCCAAATGCTTTGATCATCTCATCAAAACGAATGTTCCAACTCCGAGATGCTTGCACCAGCCCATAAATCGAGCGTTGGAGCTTGCACACCTTGTCAGCATTCTTAGGATCGACAAAACCTTCCGGCTGCATCATATACAATTCTTCCTTAAGGACCATTAAGGAATGCCGTTTTGACGTCCATTTGCCATATCTCATAATCATAGAATGCGGCAATTGCTAACATGATTCGGACGGACTTCAGCTTCGCTACGGGTGAGAAAATCTCATCGTAGTCAACCCCTTGAACTTGTCGATAACCCTTAGCGACAAGCCAAGCTTTATAGATGGTTACGTTACCATCCGCGTCTGTCTTCTTCTTAAAGATCCATTTATTTTCTATGGCTCGCTGATCAACGGGCAAGTCAGTCAAAGTCCATACTTCGTTTTCATACATGGATCCTATCTCGGATTTCATGGCTTCCAGCCATTTGTCGGAATCCGGGCCCGCCATCGCTTCTTCATAGTTTGAAGGTTCACCGTTGTCTAACAACATGATTTCCAAGACAGGGTTGCCGTACCACTCTGGTGCGGAACGTGTACTTGTGGACCTATGAAGTTCAGTAGTAACTTGATCTGAAGTTTCATGATCATCATCATCAACTTCCTCTCTAGTCGGTGTAGGCACCTCAGGAACATTTTCTTGAGCTGCGCCACTAACCGGTTCAAGAGGTAATACTTCATCAAGTTCTACTTTCCTCCCACTTATTTCTTTCGAGAGAAACTCTTTCTCTAGAAAGGACCCATTCTTGGCAACAAAGAACTTGCCTTCGGATCTGAGGTAGAAGGTATACCCAATAGTTTCTTTAGGGTATCCTATGAAGACGCATTTTTCCGATTTGGGTTCGAGCTTTTCAGGTTGAAGTTTCTTGACATAAGCATCGCATTCCCAAACTTTTAGAAACGACAGCTTAGGTTTCTTCCCAAACCATAATTCATACGGTGTCATCTCAACGGATTTCGACAGAGCCCTATTTAAAGTGAATGCGGCAGTCTCTAAAGCATAGCCCCAAAATGATAGTGGTAGATCAGTAAGAGACATCATAGATCACACCATATCCAATAGAGTGCGATTACGACGTTTGGACACACCATTACGCTGAGGTGTTCCAGGCGGCGTGAGTTGTGAAACTATTCCACATTTTCTTAAGTGTGTGCCAAATTCGTGACTCAAGTATTCTCCCCCACCATCTGATCGCAAGAACTTGATTTTTCTGTCACGTTGATTCTCAACCTCGCTCTGAAATTCCTTGACCTTTTCAAAGGTTTCAGACTTGTGTTTCATTAAGTAGACATACCCATATCTACTCAAGTCATCAGTGAGGGTGAGAACATAACGATAGCCACCGCGAGCCTCAACACTCATTGGACCGCACACATCAGTATGTATGATTTCCAATAAGTTTGTTGCTCGCTCCATTGTTCCTGAGAACGGAGTCTTGGTCATTTTACCCATGAGGCATGGTTTGCACGTGTCAAATGATTCGTAATCAAGAGACTCCAAAAGCCCATCTGCATGGAGCTTCTTCATGCATTTGACACCTATGTGACCAAGGCGGCAGTGCCACAAGTATGTGGGACTATCATTATCAACCTTACATCTTTTGGTATTCACACTATGAATATGTGTAACATTACGCTCGAGATTCATTAAGAATAAACCATTCACCAATGGAGCATGACCATAAAACATATCTCTCATATAAATAGAACAACCATTATTCTCGGATTTAAATGAGTAGCCATCTCGAATTAAACGAGATCCTGATACAATGTTCATGCTCAAAGCTGGCACTAAATAACAATTATTGAGGTTTAAAACTAATCCCGTAGGTAAATGTAGAGGCAGCGTGCCGACGGCGATCACATCGACCTTGGAACCATTCCCTACGCGCATCGTCACCTCGTCCTTCGCCAGTCTCCGTTTATTCCGCAGCTCCTGCTTTGAGTTACAAATGTGAGCAATCGCACCGGTATCAAATACCCAGGAGCTACTATGAGTACTGGTAAGGTACACATCAATTACATGTATATCACATATACCTTTAGTGTTGCCGGCCTTCTTGTCCGCTAAGTATTTGGGGCAGGTCCGCTTCCAGTGACCACTTCCCTTGCAATAAAAACACTCAGTCTCGGGCTTGGGTCCATTCTTTGGCTTCTTCCCGGCAGCTTGCTTACCGGGCGCAGCAACTCCCTTGCCGTCCTTCTTGAAGTTCTTCTTACCCTTGCCTTTCTTGAACTTAGTGGTTTTATTCACCATCAACACTTGATGTTCCTTTTTGATTTCCACCTCTGCTGATTTCAGCATTGAATATACCTCAGGAATGGTCTTTTCCATCCCCTGCATATTGAAGTTCATCACAAAGCTCTTGTAGCTCGGTGGAAGCGACTGAAGGATTCTGTCAATGACCGCGTCATCCGGGAGATTAACTCCCAGCTGAGTCAAGCGGTTATGCAACCCAGACATTTTGAGTATGTTCTCACTGACAGAACTATTTTCCTCCATCTTACAGCTGAAGAACTTGTCGGAGACTTCATATCTCTCGACCCGGGCATGAGCTCGGAAAACCATTTTCAGCTCTTCGAACATCTCATATGCTCCGTGTCTCTCAAAACGCTTTTGGAGCCCCGATTCTAAGCTGTAAAGCATGCCGCACTGAACGAGGGAGTAATCATCAGCACGTGACTGCCAAGCGTTCATAACGTCTTGGTTCTCTGGGACAGGTGCGTTACCTAGCGGTGCTTCTAGGACATAATCTTTCTTGGCAGCTATGAGGATGATCCTCAGGTTCCGGACCCAGTCCGTATAGTTGCTGCCATCATCTTTCAGCTTGGTTTTATCTAGGAACGCGTTAAAGTTGAGGACAACGTGGGCCATTTGATCTACAAGACATATTGTAAAGAATTTAGACTAAGTTCATGATAATTAAGTTCATCTAATCAAATTACTCAATGAACTCCCACTCAGATAGACATCCCTCTAGTCATCTAAGTGAAACATGATCCGAGTCAACTAGGCCGTGTCCGATCATCACGTGAGACGGACTAGTCAACATCGGTGAACATCTTCATGTTGATCGTATCTTCTATACGACTTATGCTCGACCTTTCGGTCTTCTGTGTTCCGAGGCCATGTCTGTACATGCTAGGCTCGTCAAGTCAACCTAAGTGTATTGCGTGTGTAAATCTGGCTTACACCCATTGTATTCGAACGTTAGAATCTATCACACTTGATCATCACGTGGTGCTTCGAAACAACGAACCTTTGCAATGGTGCACGGTTAGGGGGAACACTTTCTTGAAATTATTACGAGGGATCATCTTATTTAAGCTACCGTCGTTCTAAGCAAATAAGATGTAAAACATGATAAACATCACATGAAATCAAATAGTGACATGATATGGCCAATATCATTTGCTCCTTTTGATCTCCATCTTCGGGGCTCCATGATCATCGTTGTCACCGGCATGACACCATGATCTCCATCATCATGATCTCCATCATCATGATCTCCATCATCGTGTCTTCTTGAAGTTGTCTCATCATCTATTACTTCTACTACTATGGCTAACGCTTTAGCAATAAAGTAAAGTAATTACATGACGTTTATGTTGACATGCAGGTCATAAATAAATAAAGACAACTCCTATGGCTCCTGCCGGTTGTCATACTCATCGACATGCAAGTCGTGATTCCTATTACAAGAACATGATCATCTCATACATCACATATATCATTCATCACATCCTTTGGCCATATCACATCACAAAACACTTGCTGCAAAAACAAGTTAGACGTCCTCTAATTGTTGTTGCAAGTTTTTACGTGGCTGCTATAGGTTTCTAGCAAGAACATTTCTTACCTACGCCAAAACCACAACGTGAATTGCCAATTTCTATTTACCCTTCATAAGGACCCTGTTCATCGAATCCGATCCGACTAAAGTGGGAGAGACAGACACCCGCCAGCCACCTTATGCAACTAGTGCATGTCAGTCGGTGGAACCAGTCTCACGTAAGCGTACGTGTAAGGTCGGTCCAGGCCGCTTCATCCCACAATGCCGCCGAATCAAGATAAGACTAGTAACGGCAAGATAATTGACAATATCGACGTCCACAACTGCTTTGTGTTCTACTCGTGCATAGAAACTACGCATAGACCTAGCTCATGATGCCACTGTTGGGGAACATAGCAGAATTTTAAAATTTTCTATGCATCACCAAGATCAATCTATGGAGTCATCTAGCAACGAGGGAGAGAGGAGTGCATCTACATACCCTTGTATATCGCGCGCGGAAGCGTTCAAGAGAACGGGGTTGATGGAGTCGTACTCGTCGTGATCCAAATCACCGATGACCAAGTGCCGAACGGACAGCACCTCCGCGTTCAACACACGTACGATTGGGAAGATGTCTCCTCCTTCTTGATCCAGCAAGGGGGTAGGAGAGGTTGATGAAGATCCGGCAGCACGACAGCGTGGTGGTGGATGCAGCAGGATCCCGGCAAGGCTTCGCCAAGCGCGAGCGGGGAGGAGAGGTGTTACGGAGGGAGAGGGAGGCGCCAAGAGCAAGGGGTGCGGCTGTCCTCCCTCCCCCTCTTTATATAGGGGCCTTGGGGAGGTGCCGGCCCTAGGAGATGGATCTCCAATGGGGGTGGCGGCCAAGGGGTGGCTTCCCCCCAAGCCAAGTGGGGGCGCCCCCACCCCTAGGGTTTCCCAACCCTAGGTGCAGGGGAGGCCCAAGGGGGGGGGGCGCACCAGCCCACTAGGGGCTGGTTCCCCTCCCAATTCAGCCCATGGGGCCCTACGGGATAGGTGGCCCCACCCGGTGGACCCCCGAGACCCTTCCGGTGGTCCCGGTATAATACCGGCGACCCCCGAAACCTTCCCGATGGACAAAACTGGACTTCCTATATATAAATCTTTACCTCCGGACCATTCCGGAACTCTTCGTGACGTCTGGGATCTCATCCGGGACTCCGAACAACTTTTGGGTTACTGCATACTAATATCTCTACAACCCTAGCGTCACCGAACCTTAAGTGTGTAGACCCTACGGGTTCGGGAGACATGCAGACATGACCGAGACGACTCTCCGGTCAATAACCAACAGCGGGATCTGGATACCCATGTTGGCTCCCACATGCTCCTCGATGATCTCATTGGATGAACCATGATGTCGAGGATTCAATCAATCCGTATACAATTCCCTTTGTCAATCGGTACGTTACTTGCCCGAGACTCGATCGTCGATATCCCAATACCTCGTTCAATCTCGTTACCGGCAAGTCACTTTACTCGTACCGTAATGAATGATACCGTGATCAACCACTTGGTCACATTGAGCTCATTATGATGATGCATTACCGAGTGGGCCCAGAGATACCTCTCCGTCATACGGAGTGACAAATCCCAGTCTTGATTCGTGCCAACTCAACAGACACTTTTGGAGATACCTGTAATGTACCTTTATAGTCACCCAGTTACGTTGTGACGTTTGGCACACCCAAGGCACTCCTACGGTATCCGGGAGTTGCACAACCTCATGGTCTAAGGAAATGATACTTGACATTCGGAAAAGCTACAACAAACGAACTACACGATCTTTGAGCTATGCTTAGGATTGGGTCTTGTCCATCACATCATTCTCCTAATGATGTGATCCTGTTATCAATGACATCCAATGTCCATAGTCAGGAAACCATGACTATCTTTTGATCAACGAGCTAGTCAACTAGAGGCTCACTAGGGACGTGTTGTGGTCTATGTATTCACACATGTATTACGATTTCCAGAGAACACAATTATAGCATGAAAAATAGACAATTATCATGAACAAAGAAATATAATAATAACCATTTTATTATTGCCTCTAGGGCATATTTCCAACAAATACCACCTCTAGTAGTAGAGAGCCCGTACTGCGGGCCTCTTGGCCTGGTATTACTCCCTAGAAGGTAGTATTACTGTGGCTTATTTGTGTCGGGTCTATCCCCATTTTGCGGACTATGTCCTGACATATCAGATTTAGATCACTGCCAGCGTCCACGAGGACCCTTGTGAAATGGTACCCATTTATTATTGGGTCTAACACCAAGGCTGTCAGTCCTTCGCGCCGGATATTTGTATCGTGATCCCTACGATCAAAAGTGATCGGGCAGGCCAACCAGGGGTTGAACCTAGGGGTGACAGGCTCTATGGCGCGTGTGCATCAGAGTGCGTGATTGCTTCTCCTCTTTATCACATGGATCACGTTTACTGTTTTAACCTCTGGTGGGAACTTTTTCTGTCCTCCGGCGTTTTGGTGGCGAGGTTCATCCTCGTCTTCTCTTGGTGTCTCTTCCCCTTTGTGTTCAGCGTTTAGCTTACCGGCCTGCTTGAAGACCCAACATTCACTATGGGTATGATTTGCAGGTTTGTCTGAGGTGCCGTGAATCTGACAGAGTTTGTCAAGAATTTTGTTTAGGCCAAATTGTCCTTCTCTGCTGCCTTTGAAAGGCTTTTTCCGCTGACCTGGTCGGGAGCCCCTGAATCCGGCATTTATCACCGTGTTATCTGGGCTACCTTCTTTATTTCGACGCTTGTTTTTGTTGCGTCGTGGTTTACCATTGCCATCCCTGACTTCGGATGTGCTTGGGTCGCTGGTGCTGCTACGGGCCAGCCAGTTGTCCTCGCTCGCACAAAAAGTGGGTCATGAGGCTTGTTAGGGCTGCCATTGTTCTCGGTTTTTCTTGACCGAGGTGTCTGGTGAGCCATTCGTCTCGGACGCTGTGTTTAAAAGATGTTAAGGCTTCGGCGTCCGGACAGTCGACAATTTGGTTCTTCTTGGTGAGGAACCTGTTCCAAAGTTTTCCGGCGGACTCTCCGGACTGTTGGATTATATGACTTAAATTGTCTGCATCCGGAGGTTAGACATAAGTCCCTTGAAAATTGGCCCGAAAAGCGTCCTCGAGCTCCTCCCAACTTCCAATTGAGTTTTCGGGGAGGCTTTTCAGCCAATGCCGAGCTGGCCCTTTAAGCTAGAGGGGCAAGTATTTAATGGCATGGAGATCGTCTCCACGAGCCATATGAATATGGAGGATGAAGTCCTCTATCCAGACTCCAGGGTCTGTGGTTCCGTCATACACCTCTATGTTCACCGGTTTGAATCCCTCTGGGAATTCGTGATCCAGCACCTCATCACTGAAACATAAGGGGTGTGCGGCGCCCCTGTATTGGGATGCGCCATGGTGTTCGGACGGTTGTAGTATTCGGTGTTGGTTGTGTACCGTAGCGCGCTTCCTAGATCCATAGATAGATATGGTCGCGCCGATTTTTGACGCAAGTTCTCACGTAGATCGTGTGTTGACTTATGCGCGACTTTGTTAGCCGCTCTATCGCGTTCGCAGGGT
This sequence comes from Triticum urartu, assembly GCF_003073215.2. NCBI lineage: Eukaryota > Viridiplantae > Streptophyta > Magnoliopsida > Poales > Poaceae > Triticum > Triticum urartu. The sequence continues at coordinate 349,382,388 of NC_053025.1, forward strand.
GGTGGATCCGGCCAGTTGGCCATATCACTTTTCGGCTGTATGGGCTCTAAGGCCTCATTGTCGAATTCCGGTAATATCTTGCGCTTTGGATAGCTATTTTTATGGTAACTTCCAGCATACTTTATTACTTTGTTCCACTTGCTGTTGAGCGTATCTTGTGCGACCTTGAGGCTTTGCTTCTGTTTCTTCAGGCTCCTCGCTGTGGCAATAAGCCTTCTGTGGAGGTTCTCTTGCTCCAAGTGTGTTTCCGGGATGATGCGTGCATCTTCGTCCGGACTGCTTTCTTCCCTAGACGGGGTTTGATGAGGCTTATCCTTGGCGTCATTGTGTTCGGACGTCGGATCCGTACTATGTTTGTAGTTTGCATCTTGATCGTTTTTTGCCACCGGGGTGGTGCAGTTGTCGTTTCTTCCAGAGTCGAGTGGACCATTATTCCCTCTTGTGTTGTTATCGCTGTTTTTGCTATGGCGGGACTTAGAGCGGCACCGCTGACGTCGGCGCTTTGGTTGCTTTGAGGGTGCATCCCCCGTTGTCTCTTCGCCATTGCCCTCTCTGGGTGTATCAACCATGTATACGTCATGTGATGAAGTGGTGGTCCGGCGCCCTGTGGGCGGTGTCGGCGTTCTGGGAACGGGGGTCCCCAGACTTGCCTGCCTGCGGCCTGCAGCGTGGCTCAGGTGGGGGCCCAGCGCGGCCCATCTTCATCAGCCCAAGCTCAAGACCCTCGCGAGGGGCCAAGCCTCGCGAGGCGGACGACAAGAAGCTTCCTCAAGAGCGGCCTCATCAGGCAGGCTCGCGAGGAGGCAGAGAGATCAATGCAAGGGTACCTCACGAGGATCCCATGACGCAAGCCATGACGATCAAGGCCAGGCGGGCGCCAGGCGGGCGCCGGCCTGCGCAGGGTCCTTGTTTCCCCTTTGGTGCAAAGGGGGCAAGCACATGCCAAGGTATCAGGCAAAGGTTACCATTCCGGTGCAACGAGACCAAGACCAGCTGAATGGCCGGACGGAGGTCACCGTGGAGCCCAAGACGACGTCATCACCAGTGCTTTTGGCAGCCAAAGACCACCTTTGGTCAGGGTAACTTGTACTAGATGTTCCCCTTCAAATGGCCAATTATTGGCACCCTTCCCGCTCAATTATTCGGGGAGAGGCCCATGGCCTCTATATATAGAGCTAGCCTCCACAAGAGGCGAGAGGCAGAAAGGGGGAGAAAAGGAGGGAAAAAAGCGAGAGAGAGAGAGAGAAGGGGGAAAACCCAATAGAGACTAAGTAGAACACACCGCATCAGCTCAAGAACACCCCTCGCGAGGCTGTTCTTCCCTTGTACTGTCCATCATCAGCCCCAGAGGCAATCCACGACACCACACACTGGAGTAGGGTATTACACCACAACGGTGGCCAGAACCAGTATAAACCTCGTGTCTCTTGTGTTGTTCATCATTTTCATCTTAGTTCGCATGAGAGGATCGGACTTAGATCGGTAGGGGAGAGATCTCCGCGCACACCCCAGTGTTTGAACCTCAAGGGTCTGCCGGAACCCGAAATCCGACATTTGGCGCGCCAGGTAGGGGTGCGCCGGAATCTTTCTTCCGCTGTTCGCGTGTGATCTTCCGTCGTGTCCATGGCTGACGCTCGTCGGGCTCGCGCCGAGCACCGGGCTCCTCGCGCCACTCGCGTCACCCAGACAGCGCCCGTCGGCGGCCCCCTCGTCGTTCCCCATCGCCCGCCGCCAACGCCGCCACCGGCCCGGTGGGGAACGAGCAGCAGGCCTCGTCCCAGCATCCTTCGGTGCGGCGGGATGGCCGCACCGCCACCCCGTCGCTGACTCCAGCAGGATCATCGTCCCATGCCCATCGCGCACCCATGGATGCGCATGCCTCACTGCTCTTGGCGCGGGAGCTCCCGCACTATCGCCCCGTCGATGACCTCTACGAGGACTGGATCGCCCGCATCACCGAGCTCGTCAGTGCCGCAGGGGGCTCCCCCCTGCGGTCCCTCTCGCTGCCTCGCCCTCCGTCCCGTGCAGGGGGCGAGGATCAGGAGGCGCCTCCGCCGCCTCCTCCCCAAGGAGGTGCCTTGGCTCCAAGGCGCGCAGCCGCAGGGCGGGACCCTCCACGTTCAGCGCCTGCGCAGCAAGAAGGGAGCTGCCAAGAGATCCCACGTCCTCGGGAAGGTGCCCACGCGCTCCCAGCGCCGGCGCGCCAAGGTCGCGCCCCAGCGCCTCCACGACAAGACCCCGCGTTGCTCCTAGTGGTGACGCATGGTGACCCGTAAGAACAAGTCCAGCACCAGCAAAGGGCGCCGGTGGCCACAGCGGGCTGCCTCGCCTTCACCCCCGAGCTGCGCGGTGTGACATGGCCAGGCAAGTTCAAGCCTGACCTCCCTCCCCGCTACGATGGCACAGCGGACCCGGCGGAGTTCCTGCAGCTCTACGAGCTGGGCATCGTAGCTGCCAACGGAGACAAAAAGGTCATGGCAAATTGGTTCCCCATGGCGCTCAAGGACGGCGCCCGCACCTAGCTCCTGAATCTGGCTCCCGCCATGATCTCCTCCTGGAGCGAGATGCACACCCGCTTCATCGCCAACTTCCAGGGTACTCGCGACCGGCCCCCGGCCGTGAGCGACCTGCGCCGCATCAAGCAATAGCCAGGAGAAACCCTGCAGAAGTACATCCAGCGCTTCAACTACACTCGCCTCAAGATCCCCAAGGTGACTGAAGAAGCTATCATCTCAGCCTTCTCCGACGGTGTGCGCGACGTCAAGATGAAGGAAGAGCTAGCAATCCATGAAGACCTGTGCACATCCCTGGAGCTGTTCAACTTGGCGACCAAGTGTGCCAGGGCTGAGGAAGGGCGTCTCTCCCTCCTCGAGCTCCCGGCAGCCGACCCGGAAGAAAAGAAGTTCAAGGCCAAAGACGTGAAGCGCAAGGGGGCTGCCGTGCTAGCAGCGGAACCGGACACCAAGCGAGGCAGGGATCAGCCTGAGTCATCCAAGGGCGGACGGTACTGCGTGTACCATGACCTCCACACCCACAACACCAACGAATGTCAAGAGCTCAGAGCAGTGCGAGATAGGTGAATCGGCCGACGCCCAGAGCGCAACGACAGGGGCTATGGCCGACGCCCAGAGCGCAACGACCGTGGCCTTCTCCAGGGATGGCGTGACCGCCCTCACGAGGACCGCTGCAGGACCAGCCTCGCAAGGGAGGCTGGAGGGACCAGCCTCGTGAGGGCCACCCGCACGGCAACGCAGGCCTCCCTCCTCTGCCGCCTCCACCAAGGAGGAACGAAGACCAACACCAAGACGATGGGGCTGGGGGCTTCCAAGAGCCGCGTGCAATTGCTTGCATCTTGGGTGGCGCCCAGGCCCCAGCCTCACAGCGCATCTTCAAGCAGTTTGCTCACGAGGTGAATGCAGTCCTTCCCAAGCTTGAGGCCACGCGCCCTCTCAGGTGGTCTACGTGCGTGATCACATTCAGTTCCGCAGACCAGCTCAAGTGTGCGGCAACGGCCGGAGTCCTCCCGATGCTTTGCTCCACAGTCATCAGCAACATGCAGGTCACCAGGACCCTCATCGATGGCGGGGCAGGACTCAACGTCCTGTTCGTCGAGACGTTCGACAATCTCCAAGTGTCGTACGACCAGCTTCAGCCGACCAAGCCTTTCTCAGGAGTCACCGATGGTTCCACTGTTCCAACTGGGCAGGTTCGCCTTCCGGTCACCTTCGGGCAACGCAACAACTACCGCACCGAGCTCATCGACTTCGACGTCGCTCACATCCGCCTGCTGTACAACGCCATCCTCGGGTACCCAGCCCTAGCCAAGTTTATGGCAGTGACTCACCATGGTCACAATGTCCTCAAGATGCCAGGAAGCGGTGGAGTCATCACCGTACCCTGTGAAGAAAGGGGCGCAGTGTGCTCGCTTGAGCGTGCGTTCCAAGTCGAAGCAATCGAAGACCCAGATCACAGGAGTGGGAGGCCTCCTGAGGCGACCCTCAGGAAGAAGAAGACCTCACCTGGCCCGAGCCACAAGGAGGCAGGCACCTCCGGAGGTATTGCGTCAGGATTCGCGCCCGATCAGGGAGAGCCACCCTCTCATGCATAGGAAGGCGCGCCCGGCTCCCTCCTCAGGCAGGGCTCGGGGGCTCTCTCTTGGAGAGCCGCCGACCTTGCTAAGGTCGCGAGGGAGGCGCTCGGGCACCACTTGGAGGGGTGCTTTCAAGCACGCTTCCCTCAGGAAGGTACAAGTCAAAGGAGACCAAACCCTCATGAGTTCATCGCAAGGAACACCCATGAGCTACAAGAGTCTAGAGTCATGCGCGGCAGCCGCCGCTTACCTGCCGTGGCCCCACATCCAGGCGAGGATGGGGGACTGCGTGTCTGCGTCGACGTACCAAGGCTCAACCGAGCTGCGTCCCAGGAGCGCCTATGGCCTTCGGCCGTAGGGCGCTGCGAGGGACCACCTCACAGCTACGTTCGCATGCCCTTCGGCCTGCCGAGCGCGGTTGCCGCACATCAGCGCCTGTTGAGGAGCATTCTGGAGGCTCAGGAGGTCAGACATCGCACGGTCCTGGCGGAGGTGGCGATGGTCCCCGAAGACCTGCACGTGCCACCGGAGCCTCCCGAAGCCCCTGGGCCTGGGGGCTCATGAGGGCCGACGTCTTCACCGTGCATCGCTCACTTCCTCAGCATCATTTCATCTTCAACAGCACCAGGTGACATCTTTTAGAGTTCTACTTTCAGCTGGGAGCACCCACAGGGCTGCACCATTCCCAGGCCACGTGGGTTCGTCCCTGCGGCATGTATCCATTTTGTTTATGCTCTTTACTTACCTTGTTGGGGGCGCCCCTCGGGCTGCATCATCCCCACGCCGCTCGGGCCCGACCCAGCGGCGGTTTCTTTTACCTGCGCTTGAAATTGGATTTCCTCCTATGTGCTTAACATACCTGACCTAATCACCTGCTCGATCGACGCCTATCTGAAGAGCCGCTCGCTCTGGCACGGCGCGTGCGCACGGGTCCGTCCCTGCACCGTTGATAAACCTGAGTGGTCGAGCTCTGGCCGTGGCAGCCCCGCACGGCGCCACCTCACCAGGCCCTCAGTGCCCTGACCGCTCCCTCAGAGTGACCCTAGGTTGGCCGGCGACCGTAACGACAGGCCTTGTTTCCCCTCATGATTGGTGTGCAGGACCTACTCCAGGAGCAATGTTGGGGGCATCGTGAGCTCTCTCCCCCCCCTCTTCGGCACGGACCGCTTGCACGTTAAAGAGGGGTACCTGAGCATCGCGTGTTGGGGAACGTAGTAATTTCAAAAAAAATTCCTACGCACATGCAAGATCATGGTGATGCATAGCAACGAGAGGGGAGAGTGTTGTCCACGTACCCTCATAGACCGAAAGTGGAAGCGTTAGCACAACGCGGTTGATGTAGTCGTACGTCTTCACGATCCGACCGATCAAGTACCGAACGCACGACACCTCCGAGTTCTGCACACGTTCAACTCGATGACGTCCCTCGAACTCCGATCCAGTCGAGTGTTGAGGGAGAGTTTGGTCAGCACGACGGCGTGGTGACGATGATGATGTTCTACCGACGCAGGGCTTCGCCTAAGCACCGCTACGATATGACGGAGGTGGATTATGGTGGAGGGGGGCACCGCACACGGCTAAGAGATCCAAGGGATCAATTGTTGTCTCTATGGGGTGCCCCCTGGCCATGTATATAAAGGAGTGGAGGAGGGGAGGGGCCGGCCCTCTCTATGGCGCGCCCTAGGGGAGTCCTACTCCCACCGGGAGTAGGATTCCCCCTTTCCTAGTAGAACTAGGATCCCTTCCAAGTAGTAGGAGTAGGAGAGAAGGAAAGGGAAGGGAAAAGGAGAAGGAAAGAAGGGGGCGCCCCCCTCCCTAGTCCAATTTGGACCAGCCCATGGGGAGGGGTGCGGCCACCCTTTGAGGCCTTTCTCTCCTTTCCCGTATGGCCCATTAAGGCCCAATACGAATTCCCGTAACTCCCCGGTACTCCCAAAAATATCCGAATCATTCGGAACCTTTCCGATGTCCGAATATAGTCGTCCAATATATCGATCTTTATGTCTCGACCATTTCAAGACTCCTCGTCATGTCCCCGATCTCATCCGGGACTCCGAACTCCTTCGGTACATCAAAACACATAAACTCATAATATAACCGTCATCGAACTTTAAGCGTGCGGACCCTACGGGTTCGAGAACTATGTAGACATGACCGAGACACGTCTCCGGTCAATAACCAATAGCGGAACCTGGATGCTCATATTGGCTCCCACATATTCTACGAAGATCTTTATCGGTCAGACCGCATAACAACATACGTTGTTCCCTTTGTCATCGGTATGTTACTTGCCCGAGATTCGATCGTCGGTATCTCAATACCTAGTTCAATCTCGTTACCGGCAAGTCTCTTTACTCGTTCGTAATACATCATCCCGCAACTAACTCATTAGTTGCAATGCTTGCAAGGCTTAAGTGATGTGCATTACCGAGAGGGCCCAGAGATACCTCTCCGACAATCGGAGTGACAAATCCTAATCTCGAAATACGCCAACCCAACAAGTACCTTTGGAGACACCTGTAGAGCACCTTTATAATCACCCAGTTACGTTGTGACGTTTGGTAGCACACAAAGTGTTCCTCCGGTAAACGGGAGTTGCATAATCTCATAGTCATAGGAACATGTATAAGTCATGAAGAAAGCAATAGCAACAAACTAAACGATCAAGTGCTAAGCTAACGGAATGGGTCAAGTCAATCACATCATTCTCCTAATGATGTGATCCCGTTAATCAAATGACAACTCATGTCTATGGTTAGGAAACATAACCATCTTTGATCAACGAGCTAGTCAAGTAGAGGCATACTAGTGACATACTGTTTGTCTATGTATTCACACATGTATTATGTTTCCGGTTAATACAATTCTAGCATGAATAATAAACATTTATCATGATATAAGGAAATAAATAATAACTTTATTATTGGCCTCTAGGGCATATTTCCTTTAGTCTCCCACTTGCACTAGAGTCAATAATCTAGTTCACATCGTCATGTGATTTAATACCAATAGTTCACATCACCATGTGATTAACACCCATAGTTCATATCGACATGTGACCAACACCCAAAGGGTTTACTAGAGTCAATAATCTAGTTCACATCGCTATGTGATTAACACCCATAGAGTACTAAGGTGTGATCATGTTTTGCTTGTGAGAGAAGTTTAGTCAACGGGTCTACCACATTCAGATCCGTAAGTATTTTGCAAATTTCTATGTCAACAATGCTCTGCACGGAGCTACTCTAGCTAATTGCTCCCACTTTCAATATGTATCCAGATTGAGATTTAGAGTCATCTTGATCAGTGTCAAAATTTGCATCGACGTAATCCTTTACGACGAACCTTTTTGTCACCTCCATAATCGAGAAACATATCCTTATTCCATTAAGGATAATTTTGACCGCTGTCCAGTGATCTACTCCTAGATCACTATTGTACTCCCTTGCCAAAAACAGTGTAGGGTATACAATAGATCTGGTACATAGCATGGCATATTTTATAGAACCTATGGCCAAGGCATAGGGAATGACTTTCATTCTCTTTCTATCTTTTGCCGTGGTCGGGCTTTGAGTCTTACTCAGTTTCGTACCTTGTAACACAGGGAAGAACTCTTTCTTTGACAGTTCCATTTTGAACTACTTCAAAATCTTGTTAAGGTATGTACTCATTGAAAAACTTATCAAGCGCCTTGATCTATCTCTATAGATCTTGATGCTCAATATGTAAGCAGCTTCACCGAGGTCTTTCGTTGAAAAACTCCTTTCAAACACTACTTTATGCTTTGCAGAATAATTCTACATTATCTCCGATCAACAATATGTCATTCACATATACTTATCAGAAATGATGTAGTGCTCCCACTCACTTTCTTGTAAATACAGGCTTCACCGCAAGTCTGTATAAAACTATATGCTTTGATCAACTTATCAAAGCGTATATTCCAACTCCGAGATGCTTGCACCAGTCCATAGATGGATCGCTGGAGCTTGCAAATTTTGTTAGCACCTTTAGGATTGACAAAACCTTCTGGTTGCATCATATACAACTCTTCTTTAATAAATCCATTAAGGAATGTAGTTTTGTTTATCCGTTTGCCAGATTTCATAAAATGTGGCAATTGCTAACATGATTCGGACAGACTTAAGCATAGATACGAGTGAGAAACTCTCATCGTAGTCAACACCTTGAACTTGTTGAAAACCTTTTGCGACAATTCTAGCTTTGTAGATAGTAACACTACTATCAACGTCCGTCTTCCTCTTGAAGATCCATTTAATCTCAATGGCTCGCCGATCTTTGGGCAAGTCAATCAATGTCCATACTTTGTTCTTATACATGGATCTCATCTCAGATTTCATGGCCTCAAGCCATTTCGTGGAATCTGGGCTCATCATTGCTTCCTCATAGTTCGTAGGTTCGTCATGGTCAAGTAACATGACCTCCAGAACATGATTACCGTACCACTCTGGTGCGGATCTCACTCTGGTTGACCTACGAGGTTCGGTAGTAACTTGATCTGAAGTTACATGATCATCATCATTAGCTTCCTCACTAATTGGTGTAGGAGTCACAGAAACAGATTTCTGTGATGAACTACTTTCCAATAAGGGAGCAGGTACAGTTACCTCATCAAGTTCTACTTTCCTCCCACTCACTTCTTTTGAGAGAAACTCCTTCTCTAGAAAGGATCCATTCTCAGCAATGAATAACTTGCCTTTGGATCTGTGATAGAAGGCGTACCCAACATTTTCTTTTGGGTATCCTATGAAGACGCACTTCTCCGATTTGGGTTTGAGCTTATCAGGTTGAAACTTTTCCACATAAGCATTGCAACCTCAAACTTTAAGAAACGACAACTTTGGTTTCTTACCAAACCACAGTTCATACGGTGTCGCCTCAATGGATTTAGATGGTGCCCTTTTTAACGTGAATGCAGCTGTCTCTAATGCATAACCCCAAAACTATAGTGATTAATCGGTAAGAAACATCATAGATTGCACTATATCCAATAATAGTATGGTTATGACGTTGGGACACACTATTATGTTGTGGTGTTCCAGGTGGCATGATTTTGTGAAACTATTCCACATTGTTTTAATTGAAGACCAAACTTGTAACTCAAATATTTGTCTCTGCGATCAGATCATAGAAACTTTATTTTCTTGTCACGATGATTTTCCACTTCACTCTGAAGTTCTTTGAACTTTTCAAATGTTTCAGACTTATGTTTCATCAAGTAGATATACCCATATCTGCTCAAATCATCTGCGAAGGTCAGAAAATAATGATACCCGCCGCGAGCCTCAACACTCATCGGACTGCATACATTAGTATGTATTATTTCCAATATGTCAGTTGCTCGCTCCATTGTTCCGGAGAACGGAGTCTTGGTCATCTTGCCCATGAGGCATGGTTCGCAAGCATCAAAATGATTCATAATCAAGTGATTCCAAAAGCCCATCAGCATGGAGTTTCTTCTTGCGCTTTACACCAATATGACCTAAATGGCAGTGCCACAAATAAGTTGCACTATCATTATTAACTTTGCATCTTTTGGCTTCAATATTATGAATATGTGTATCACTACGATCGAGATCCAACGAACCATTTTCATTGGGTGTATGACCATAGAAGGTTTTATTCATGTAAACAGAACAACAATTATTCTCTAACTTAACTGAATAACCGTTTTGCAATAAACATGATCAAATCATATTCATGCTCAACGCAAACACCAAATAACATTTATTTAGGTTTAACACTAATCCCGAAAGTATAGGGAGTGTGCGATGATGATCATATCAATCTTGGAACCACTTCCATCACACATCGTCACTTCACCCTTAACTAGTCTCTGTTCATTCTGCAACTCCTATTTCGAGTTACTACTCTTAGCAACTGAACCAGTATCAAATACCGAGGGGTTGCTATAAACACTAGTAAAGTACACATCAATTACATGTATATCAAATATAGCATTGTTTACTTTGCCACCCTTCTTATCCGCTAAATACTTGGGGCAGTTCCGCTTTTAGTGACCAATCCCTTTGCAGTAGAAGCACTTAGTCTCAGGCTTAGGTCCAGACTTGGGCTTCTTCACTTGAGCAACAACTTGCTTGCCGTTCTTCTTAAAGTTCCCTTTCTTTCCCTTTGCCTTTTTTTTGAAACTAGTGGTCTTGTTAATCATCAACACTTGATGCTCTTTCTTGATTTCTACCTTCATCGATTTCATCATCATGAAAAGCTTGGGAACCGTTTTCGTCATCCCTTGCATACTATAGTTCATCACGAAGTTCTACTAACTTGGTGATGGTGACTAGAGAATTCTGTCAATCACTATTTTATCTGGAAGATTAACTCCCACTTGATTCAAGTGATTGTAGGACCCAGACAATCTGAACACATGCTCACTGCTTGAGCTATTCTCCTCCATCTTTTAGCTATAGAACTTGTTGGTGACTTCATATCTCTCAACTCGGGTATTTGCTTGAAATATTAACTTCAACTCCTGGAACATCCATATGATCCATGACGTTCAAAACGTCTTTGAAGTCCCGATTCTAAGCTGTTAAGCATGGTGCACTAAACTATCAAGTAGTCATCATATTGAGCTAGCCAAACGTCCATGACGTCTGCATCTGCTCCTGCAATAGGCCTGTCACCTAGCGGTGCATCAAGGACATAATTCTTCTGTGCAGCAATGAGGATAAACCTCAGATCACGGATCCAATCCGCATCATTGCTACTAACATCTTTCAACTTAGTTTTCTCTAGGAACATATCAAAAATAAAACAGGGGAGCTAAACGTGATCTATTGATCTACAACATAGATATGCTAATACTACCAGGACTAAGTTCATGATAAATTTAAGTTAAATTAATCATATTACTTAAGAACTCCCACTTAGATAGACATCCCTCTAATCCTCTAAGTGATCATGTGATCCAAATCAACTAAACCATAACCGATAATCACGTGAAATGGAGTAGCTTTCAATGGTGAACATCACTTATGTTGATCATATCTACTATATGATTCACGCTCGACCTTTCGGTCTCAGTGTTCCGAGGCCATATCTGCATATGCTAGGCCCGTCATGTTTAACCTGAGTATTCTGTGTGTGCAGAACTAGCTTGCACCCGTTGTAGATGGACGCAGAGCTTATCACACCCTATCATCACGTGGTGTCTGGGCACGGCGAACTTTGGAAACGGTGCATACTCAGGGAGAACACTTTTATCTTGAAATTTAGTGAGAGATCATCTTATAATGCTACCGTCAATCAAAGCAAGATAAGATGCATAAAAGATAAACATCACATGCAATGAAAATATGTGACATGATATGGCCATCATCATCTTGTGCCTTTGATCTCCATCTCCAAAACATCGTCATGATTTCCATCGTCACCGGCATGACACCATGATCTCCATCATCTTGATCTATATCAATGTGTCGTCACATGGTCGTCTCGCCAACTATTGCTCTTGCAACTATTGCTATCGCATAGCGATAAAGTAAAGCAATTATTTGGCGCTTGCATCTTATGCAATAAAGAGACAACCATAAGGCTTCTGCCAGTTGCCGATAACTTCAACAAAACATGATCATCTTATACAACAACTTATATCTCATCACGTCTTGACCATATCACATCACAACATGCCCTGCAAAAACAAGTTAGACGTCCTCTACTTTGTTGTTGCAAGTTTTTACGTGGCTGCTACGGGCTGAGCAAGAACCGTTCTTACCTACGCATCAAAACCACAACGATAGTTTGTCAAGTTAGTGCTGTTTTAACCTTCTCAAGTACCGGGCGTAGCCACACTTGGTTCAACTAAAGTTGGAGAAACTGACACCCACTAGTCACCTGTGTGCGTAGCACGGCGGTAAAACCAGTCTCCCGTAAGCGTACGCATAATGTCGGTCCGGGCCGCTTCATCCAACAATACCGCCAAACCAAAGTATGACATGCTGGTAAGCAGTATGACTTATATCGCCCACAACTCACTTGTGTTCTACTCATGCATATTACATCAACGCATAAAAACTGGCTCGGATGCCACTGTTGGGGAGCGTAGTAATTTCAAAAAAATTCCTACGCACATGCAAGATCATGGTGATACATAGCAACGAGAGGGGAGTGTTGTCCATGTACCCTCATAGACCGAAAGCGGAAGCGTTAGCACAACGCGGTTGATGTAGTCGTACGTCTTCACGATCCGAACGATCAAGTACCGAACGCACGGCACCTCCGAGTTCTACACACGTTCAACTCGATGACGTCCCTCGAACTCCGATCCAGCCGAGTGTTGAGGGAGAGTTTCGTCAGCACGACGGCGTGGTGACGATGATGATGTTCTACCGATGCAGGGCTTCGCCTAAGCACCGCTACGATATGACCGAGGTGGATTATGGTGGAGGGGGGCACCACACACGGCTAAGAGATCTAAGGGATCAATTGTTGTCTCTATGGGGTGCCCCCTGGCCACGTATATAAAGGAGTGGAGGAGGGGAGGGGCCGGCCCTCTCTATGGCGCGCCCTAGGGGAGTCCTACTCCCACCAGGAGTAGGATTCCCCCTTTCCTAGTAGAACTAGGATCCCTTCCAAGTAGTAGGAGTAGGAGAGAAGGAAAGGGAAGGGAAAAGGAGAAGGAAGGAAGGGGGCGCCCCCCCTCCCTAGTCCAATTCGGACCAGCCCATGGGGAGGGGTGCGGCCACCCTTTGAGGCCTTTCTCTCCTTTCCCGTATGGCCCATTAAGGCCCAATACGAATTCCCGTAACTCCCCGGTACTCCCAAAAATACCCGAATCATTCAGAACCTTTCCGATGTCCAAATATAGTCGTCCAATATATCAATCTTTATGTCTCGACCATTTCGAGACTCCTCGTCATGTCCCCGATCTCATCTGGGACTCCGAACTCATTCGGTACATCAAAACACATAAACTCATAATATAACCGTCATCGAACTTTAAGCGTGCGTACCCTACGGGTTCGAGAACTATGTAGACATGACCGAGACACGTCTCCGGTCAATAACCAATAGCGGAACCTGGATGCTCATATTGGCTCCCACATATTCTACGAAGATCTTTATCGGTCAGTCCGCATAACTACATACGTTGTTCCCTTTGTCATCAGTATGTTACTTGCCCGACATTCGATCGTCGGTATCTCAATACCTAGTTCAATCTCGTTACCGGCAAGTCTCTTTACTCGTTCTGTAATACATCATCCCGCAACTCACTCATTAGTTGCAATGCTTGCAAGGCTTAAGTGATGTGCATTACCGAGAGGGCCCAGAGATACCTCTCCGACAATCGGAGTGACAAATCCTAATCTCGAAATACGCCAACCCAACAAGTACCTTTGGAGACACCTGTAGAGCACCTTTATAATCACCCAGTTACGTTGTGACGTTTGGTAGCACACAAAGTGTTCCTCCGGTAAACGGGAGTTGCATAATCTCATAGTCATAGGAACATGTATAAGTCATGAAGAAAGCAATAGCAACAAACTAAACGATCAAGTGCTAAGCTAACGGAATGGGTCAAGTCAATCACATCATTCTCCTAATGATGTGATCCCGTTAATCAAACGACAACTCATGTCTATGGTTAGGAAACATAACCATCTTTGATCAACGAGCTAGTCAAGTAGAGGCATACTAGTGACATACTGTTTGTCTATGTATTCACACATGTATTATGTTTCCGGTTAATACAATTCTAGCATGAATAATAAACATTTATCATGATATAAGGAAATAAATAATAACTTTATTATTACCTCTAGGGCATATTTCCTTCATCGCGACTCATGGGCTCCTACTGGCTCTCCAGCCCTCACCCCCTGGCCTTGACCCATGGCATCGCGACCTGTCATACTAGCGGCGGCTGAGCTCACTCGAGGGCCGGGACCTGAGGACGTAGAGCGTTAAGGAAAGTGCAGGGGAGTGGGAAGAAGCTCGCGAGGGCCTAACCCAGCAGTACCTCGACCACCGCCTCTCGGGCCGGGCGCCTCTCCGAGGAACTACGTCAGACGCACAAGATAAGTCGCGCCCTCGCAATAGCTAGACCAACGCAGCGCTAAATCCCCGCCCAGTGCAACTCTGTCACGGCGACGCTACCTTCCTTTCTCGCCCAGCAAGGATTGCTTGAGCGCTAAAGGCGACCTCCCGAGCATCGCGACTCGGGGGCTCTTACCGGACCTCGGGCCGCTCACCTCCTGGCCTTGACCACAACATCGCGACCTGGCATACCAGCGATGGCTGAAGCTTGCCTGGGGACTGGGACCTGTCAGCGTAGAGCGCGAAGTCCTCGTGAGGATAGAAAGGGGGAGCTTAGACGGAACAGAACGGACACTTCACGCCAATTCATATTAAGGATATAGTATTTACAAAAGGCACGGCAGATGCCTTACATACCCCCGCGGGGTGTTGCTTTAATTCCTCGCAGGGAACAAAAGGTGCTAACCCTAAGGGACGCTAATTGCTAGCACCTCCCCAAGCGACGCCATCATCAACAGTGGGCTGCCCAGTGACGGCGCCAATCCCATCCAGATCAGTGGCGTCGGCGGCCCGATGCAGCTGCCCCACTTCGAGCGCGGCGCGAGCTCGGGGGCTCGTAGCTGTCATCGCTCGTCTCCGGGGTCGTGAGGAGTTCGGGGGAGCCGCTGAAGCCCTCAGTCCCTCCGCTGCTGCCTGAGGAGCTGTAGGAGGACCAACGGGCGGGGCTGGTCCTCGCCAGTTCATCACCCCTGCCGCTTCCCTTAGGGTAGCATTCCAGCCGGCGTCCTTCTGCATCAAAGACCTTGAAGAACATCAAGGAGGCACCATCGTATTCAAGATGGATCACCAAGGCTCCATCCGCGCGACAGACCCGGGCAATCTCACCCCAGCCCCGGGTCATGAAGACCTTGCCCGGAGCGATGACCGCGACCTTCGCTCCGGTTGCAGGGGTGCCACAGTCGGCGTGCTGCAGCCAGAGCTCCAGGGCCCCGCTCGGCGGCATCTCGAAGGCGAAGGAGGGAGGAAGGCGGATTCACGAAATTGGAGGCATGGCGGCGTGGAGCACAAGCTCGCGAGAGGAGCGCTCCGCGTGGACTCCAGGGGGACGACGCGCACCACTGTGACTCGCCGGCGTCGGCGGCGACGCTGTCGGTGTTGCTCGGCGCCCTCCCCTCTGGGGCCTACGACGCGGGCATACAAGGGCAGCGGAAATCCAGGCGGCGGCCGCTCGTACCATGGCCTCGACACCTCCTGCCAGGCGCCTTCGTCCCGGTGACAGAGGATTGGCCGCTTCTTCGGCGGGAGGGGGGCAGGACCCTCCCTGGGGGCCTTTCCCTTCTCCTCAGCTAAAAACCGGCGGATCGGTGCCATTGGTGCAAGAGGAAGCAAGGATGAGGAAGAAGAAGAGGAGGAGTAATGGAAAGGGGTGAACTGGCGGAGCTCACGCAGCCCCGTACTTATAGCCGGGGAAGGCCAACCGCCGGGCACCATGACCTCAGGTAATCATGACCCATATCTCTGCATGCAGGGACTTGTCAAGTCATGCGGTTGCCGAGGCGTCGTGGGAAGTGCGGACGCCCACGTCCAATCAACCGCCACGCGACGCCCAAGGCCGCAGGCTGTTAGGGCCCGCGACGCTTCGCGCTTGCCTCTTCGCTTCTCTGCTAAGCCAAGTCCGCGTGCGCCTTGGGCCTGGGGGCTACTGTGGGTGTTCTAGGAACGGGGGTCCCCAGACTTGCCTGCCTGCGGCCTGCGGCGTGGCTCAGGTGGGGGCCCAGGGCGGCCCATCTTCATCAGCCCAAGCTCAAGACCCTCGCGGGGCGGACGACAGGAAGCTTCCTCAAGAGCGGCCTCATCAGGCAGGCTCGCGAGGAGGCGGAGAGATCAATGCAAGGGTACCTCGCGAGGATCCCATGACGCAAGCCATGACGATCAAGGCCAGGAGGGCGCCAGGCGGGCGCCGGCCTGCGCAGGGTCCTTGTTTCCCCTTTGGTGCAAAGGGGGCAAGCACAGGCCAAGGTATCAGGCAAAGGTTACCATTCCGGTGCAATGAGACCAAGACTAGCCAAACGGCCGGACGGAGGTCACCGTGGAGCCCAAGACGGCGTCATCACCAGTGCTTTTGGCAGCCGAAGACCACCTTTGGTCAGGATAACTTGTACTAGATGCTCCCCTTCAAAATGGCCAATTGTTGGCGCCCTTGCTGCTCAATTATTCGGGGAGAGGCCCAGGGCCTCTATATATAGAGCTAGCCTCCATAGGAGGCGAGAGGCAGAAAGGGGGAGAAAAGGAAGGAAAAAGCGAGAGAGAGAGAGAGAGAAGGGGGAAAACCCAGTAGAGACTAAGTAGAACACACCGCATCAGCTCAAGAACACCCCTCGCGAGGCTGTTTTTCCCTTGTACTGTCCATCATCAGCCCCAGAGGCAATCCACCACACCACACACTGGAGTAGGGTATTACACCACAATGGTGGCCCGAACCAGTATAAACCTCATGTCTCTTGTGTTGTTCATCATTTTCATCTTAGTTAGCACGAGAGGATCAGACGTAGATCGGTAGGGGAGAGATCTCCGCGTGCACCCCAGTGTTCGAACCTCAAGGGTCTGCCGGAACCTGAAATCCGACAGGCGGTGGTTCCTGTTTGTCTCCGGCATCGTCGTCCATACCGTCGATGTCTTCGGAGTCGAAGTCGAGCATGTCGGTTAAGTCGTCGACAGTGGCTACTAAGTAGCTGGTGGGTGGGCAGCGAATTTCTTTGTCATCCGCATCCCATTCTAGCTGGACATAGTTCGGCCAAGGTTCTCCTGACAAGGAGAGTGTCACGGCCCTAGATTTGCTTGTAACTAGTTGCATGAAAGCATTCATGTCATCGTGTTTAAATTTAAGAAATTTGAATTGGGGACTGATAAACCCTAGCACAAATGCAATTAATATAGGTTCAACCAAAATATTTTCAATGACCTCAAAATATCCTTTTAAAATGTTCATGATTTATGGAAAAAGGTGAAAGGCTCTACCAGAGATGATGCATATTTTTCCAGGACATTTTGGTCATTGAATTAAATCATTATGGTATTTGAGTTGGAGTTTAAAATTTGCCATTAAATATTGGTTGCTCAAAATATTCTGAAATTTGTTGTGTGGTTTGAAAATAATTCAAATATTCCTCACAAAAATTTATAGAATTAACCAAAGTGTTTTGGTTAGTATTTTATTTGCAAAACAGTAGCAGAAATTAGAAAACTGAAACAAATAAGAGAGAGAGGGAGAAAGCACTTACCTGGCGCTCACCTGACACGGCCTAGCACGGCCCAGCCCACCAGAGCCAGGCGCCAGTCGTCTCCTTCCTTTGCCAGGAGGACGACGGCGTGGCGCACGCACAGGAGGCGAAGCCACCTCCTGCTTCCACCTTCTGCTTCCTCCCCACGCTGATCCGACGCGCTTGGAGACACCCGAGCCCCCCTGGTCCTTCCCCTCTCTCGCAGCTCACTCTCCCCTCCTCTGCTCTCTCCCTCGTACGCACCCGAGCGGCCCCGTCGCCGCCGACGTGCACCACCGCGGCCACAGCCTTCCCCGTGCCTCTCCGACATGACCCCGAGCTCCGCCACGACGTTGTCGTCCTCTCCATCAAGTCACGTGGCGCCAGAAGCTCTGCTGCATCTCCAACGCCGTCGTTTCCGTCCTCGGGTGCCGGTGATGCTTGCCGTCGATTCGCCGGATCCCGTGCCTCCCCTGCCTCGCCAGCAGCACCAGAAGAACCGCTGTGAGCTACTGGTCGTTTCCCCCATCCTCCCCTGCTCGATTCCTTCCTCTACCCTCATTGCCCATGAAACCGAGGCCGCCGTCTGCCATGGCCGGCGAGCCAGCGCTCCAGAGCCTCTCCTACTTGCACCAGGGGCACTGACACGCTCCAGGCGCCTCCAGGAGGCCGCCTAGCCACTCCGTTTGCTCGCTCAAGCGCTGCAGCCGCAACCCCGCACTCACCCGAACTCCGGCGCCGCCACGAGCTCACTTCCGGCGAGCTCCGTCCACCCCACGGCCTCCCACCTGCTCCGTTAGATGCGCGCGAGCGCTAGCCACCCTCAGCACCCATCCGCGTGTCGAATGGACGCCGGAGCAGCGTTTCCGGCGAGCGTCCGCCGCGGGTTTGGTCGCCGCCTGCCAAACTCCGGCGGGCTGACATGGCACTTGCTTAATTAGCACTAATCACATATTAGTTTAACCCCAAGGGTCAATGACAGACGGGCCCCATCGGTTTAGTTAACCAGCTAACGTAATTAGTTAGAATTAATCTAATTCGACTGGACCCACACGTCAGCCTCTGTAGTTGACACTGTGTCACTGACTAGTGGGTCCCACTGGTCAGGTTTGACCTGGACCGTGCCCCGTTGACCTGCTGACGTCATGATGATGTCAGGTTGATGCAATATTTCCTTTCTGGAATTTAAATAAATCTTAAATGATTTATTATTTTCAGAAAATGCCCAAAACTTGAAAAATTCATAGTAATTCAACCGTAACTCCAAATGAAATAAATTATATATGAAAAATGATCAGAAAAATCCAAAGAATCTAAATATGGCATTTTCATGCATGTTTGAACAAGTTAACCTCATTGAATAGGACAATTCATGATTATGGAATAAATGGTAATTAGTTTTGGAGTTGGAATTTGCTATAGGTTTGAATTCCACTTTAATGAATATGAATAACTGTTGCACTAGGTCAATTCAGTACTTTAATATGACATATCATTCATATGAATGTGCATTGCATCGATTGTGGTTCCTTTGTGTTTGCCAGTGGTGGTTCCCCCCTCAGTAGACGTATGTTTCGACGATGAGTTCGATGACACCGATGAAGAGCTATACTATCTTCAGAAGTTCTAGGCAAGCAAAACCCCCTTGTTCATTCCGATACAAGCCCACTCTCTCGCTCCTGCTCTCTTTTACTGCATTAGGACAACAACGTTTCAACTGTTACATGTTGCAGTAGCTGAACCCCTTTCCTCTGCATGACCTGTCATTGCCACAGTAAATAGATGAAACCCACTAGCATGAGTAGGAGTTGTTTGAGCCCTGATGTGCCTACTCATTCATGTTTGTTTGTCATGCCTGCTACTGCTTAGAGTTGAGTCAGGTCTGATTCATCGGGGATGAATTGGAATGTGGTGAACATGTCCTACCGTTGAGAGCTAAGTGTGTGAACACGATTTGGTAAAGGTAGCGGTGAGAGGCCATGTAGGAGTACATGGTGGGTTGTCTCATTGCAGCCGTCCTCAGGAACTGAGTTCTGTGTTTGTGATCCATGAACAGTTACTACCACACATTGGGTTCCGATAACTCGACCCCTCTCGACTTATTAATCCACTCGATCTGTGTCCAGGAGTTGCAACTAGTTTCTGGTGTTTGTAGGTAGTGTTAGTAGTCTACCAAGTGGCACCCGGTACAGGTGGGCTTGGGACAGACTAGGCATAGTGGCCCGGTGTACCAAGTGGCACCCGGATGGTGGGCTTGGGAACCCTGTACACATCGTTTGGGGCGGTGAGCGACACCCCGGCCGGATCTCCTTGTGGATGGAACCCGAATAGGCGATAAACCTGGACGAGAGACTTGTGTGATTAGTCAGGTCGTGGCCGACTCCCTCGCCCGGCTTCCGCTTGAAGGTTGCCGAGGTACATGATGTGTACAGGGCGATAAGTGGCGAGAGCGTGTGTGAAGAAGTACACCCCTGCAGGGTTATCATTATCTATTCGAATAGCCGGATTCCTCGGATATGGAAACTTGGACCCCTTGCATAGTTCATAGACAAGTGAAAGTGGATACTCTAAAATGCGCAAGATAAGCGTGAGTGCTATGGATGGCGCTCTCGTAGGGAGACGGGAGCGGATCCATAGTGGAGTATTGATATGGTGAATATGTGGACTCGTGTGCGCCACCTCAAAAGAGTTACTTGCAGTTGTAGTTCAGGTTAGCCACTGAGTCAAAGCTGGCTTGCTGCAGTTAAACTCCACCACCCCCTTTGTTGATACCGATGCATATGTAGTTAGTTCTGATGTAAGTCTTGCTGGGTACATTTGTACTCACGTTTTCTTAATTTATGTTTTGCAGAGAGACTTCAGTCTTGCTAGTAGTCCCGCGTGGACTTCGACGTTTAGCTTGTTACCTCAGCTACGATCTTGTGCCCTCGGCAGGATCTGGTAGATAGTCAGGCTTCTCGACCTTTTTCTTTTGTAGAAGTCTGTACTCAGACATATTAAGCTTCCGCATGTGCTTTGACTTGTATGATCTGAATGTTGGGTCATGAGACCCATGTTTGTTTTATCTGGCTTTTCGGAGACTAATGAATAAATACTTGAGTTGTAGAGTTATGTTGTGATGCCATGTTGTATTTACACATATCGAGCATATTGTGTGTATGATTGAAATGCTTGGTATGTGTGGATCCGACAACCTAGTTGTTTATCCTTGGTAGCCTCTCTTATGGGGAAATGTAGTCTTGTGCTTCCATAAGCCATAGTAGTCCGCTACAGCCCGGTTCACCGGAGTCCTGCTAGCCCAGCACTACTGCTCCGGAACACTTGACTGGCCGGCATGTGATTCACTTCATTCCTGTGTCTGTCCCTTCGGGGAAATGTCACGCGGTGACATCCGGAGTCCTGTCTAGCCTGCTACAGCCCGGGTTCCCGGAGTCCTGTTAGCCCAGTGCTACAACCCGAATTCACACGCTGCTGATCAACATGCTTGATGTTGATTCATGTATGCCTATCCCCGTAAGTTAGTGCCACTTTGGGTTCACGACTAGTCATGTCGGCCCGGGGTTCTCTGTCATATGGATGCTAGCGACACTATCATATACGTGAGCCAAAAGGCGCAAACGGTCCTGGGCCATGGTAAGGCGACACCCGTGGGAATACCGTGCGTGAGGCCGCAAAGTGATATGAGGTGTTACAGGCTAGATCAGTGTGACTTAGAATCGGGGTGCTGACAGAGAGAGACCTTAACGAATTTAGCACATCTCCGAATTGTGAGTGCTGAAAGATATCCACGGAGGTGAACTCCATGATCGGCGCCCAGTCAGATTCGACGGGCACGGATGTGAGCGGCTCAGAGTCCGTGGCCGGAGATGAATCCAGTGGTTCGGCGACATGGCTCTCGTAAGGGGTGAAGTCAGTATCTGGCTCTATCGCCACTGAGAGTGCGGCCTTCATGGCGGGGTATATCCCTCCGCTCTCGGATGGCGCGATTTGCTCCGGGTTAACGGCCGGAGTAGTTGCGGATGCGATCTCCCAAACACTGTCCAACGGCAGAGTTACGTCACGCTCGTCGCGACTGTGCGGCTCGTCCGACATGGGTTGGAATCCGTCGAAGATCAAGTCTCCGCGGATGTCGGCCGTGTAGTTCAAGTTTCCAAATCTGACCCGATGGCCAGGGACGTAGCTTTCGATCTGCTCCAGATGGCCAAGCGAATT
Organism: Triticum urartu; assembly: GCF_003073215.2. Taxonomy (NCBI): domain Eukaryota; kingdom Viridiplantae; phylum Streptophyta; class Magnoliopsida; order Poales; family Poaceae; genus Triticum; species Triticum urartu. The sequence goes on from NC_053025.1 coordinate 349,403,967, forward strand.
GGCCCGTAGTGCGAAGCTGCTGAATACGAAGATCTGTCCAAGGAGGAAAGCCTCACCCTGGACCACATCGCTAGCGATGATCGAAGGAGCCATCAAGCCTTACGGTGACGACACAGTGGAACTCTCAATGAAAGCACCAATGTCGGTGTCAAAACCGGCGGATCTCGGGTAGGGGGTCCCGAACTGTGCGTCTAAGGCCGATGGTAATAGGAGGCAGGGGACACGATGTTTACCCAGGTTCGGGCCCTCTTGATGGAGGTAATACCCTACGTCCTGCTTGATTGTTCTTGATGATATGAGTATTACAAGAGTTGATCTACCACGAGATCAAAGAGGCTAAACCCTAGAAGCTAGCCTATGGTATGATTGTATGTTGTCCTATGGACTAAAACCCTCTGGTTTATATAGACACCGGAGGGGGCTAGGGTTACAAAGGTGGAGATATATATATATATATCCGTATTGCCTAGCTTGCCTTCCACGCCAAGTAGAGTCCTATCCGGACACGGGACGAAGTCTTCAATCTTGTACCTTCATAGTCCAACAGTCCAGCCAAAGGATATAGTCCGGCTGTCCGGAGACCCCCTAATCCAGGACTCCCTCACTCTATGTTCACATACAACGGGTGCAAGACAGTTTTACACATGCGGAATACTCGGGTTAAACTTGACAAGCCTGGCATGTACAGACATGGCCTCGGAACACTGGAGACCGGAAGGTCGAACGTGAATCATATAGTAGATATGATCAACATAGAGATGTTCACCATTGATGACTACTCCATCTCACATGATGATCGGACATGGTTTAGTTGATTTGGATCACGTATCATTTAGATGACTTGAGGGATGTCTATCTAAGTGGGAATTCTTAAGTAATATGATTAATTGAACTTAATTTATCATGAACTTAGTTTTGATAGTTTTTGCATATCTATGTTGTAGATCAACGGCCCGTGCTACCATTCCCTTGAATTTTAATGCGTTTCTAGAGAAAGCTAAGTTGAAAGATGATGGTAGCAACTACTCGGAATGGGTCCATAACTTGAGGATTATCCTCATTGATGCATAGAAGAATTATGTCATTGATGCACCGTTAGGTGAAAGGCCTGCTGCATGAGCATATGCTAATGTTATGAGCGTCTGGCAAGCTCGATCTGATGACTACTCGCTAGTTCAGTGTGCCATGCTTTACGGCTTAGAATCGGGACTTCAAAGACATTTTGAACGTCATGGACCATATGAGATGTTCCAGGAATTGAAGTTAATATTTCAAGCAAATGTCTGAGTTGAGAGATATGAAGTCTTCGACAAGTTATATGGCTGCAAGATGGAGGAGAACAGTTCTGTCAGTGAACACATACTCAAAATGTATGGGTATCATAATCACTTGACTCAGTTGTGAGTTAATCTTCCAGATGATAATGTTATTGACAGAGTTCTTCAATCACTGCCACCTAGCTAAAAAGGCTTCATGATGAACTATAATATGCAATGGATGGAAAAGACAATTCATCAGCTCTTCGTTGTGCTGAAATCTGCGGAGGTAGAAATCAAGAAGGAGCATAAGTGTTGATAGTTAACAAGACCACTAGTTTCAAGAAAAAGGGCAAGGAAAAGAAGAGGAACTTTAAGAAGAGTGGCAAGCAAGTTGCCACTCCCAGGAAGAAACCCGAAGCTGGACCCAAGCCTGAAACTGAGTGCTTCGACTGCAAAGGGACTGGTCACTGGAAGCGGAACTGCCCCAAGTATTTGGCGGATAAGTAGGATGGCAAAGTGAACAAAGGTATATTTGATATACATGTTATTGACGTGTACCTTACTAATGCTCGTAGTAGCTCCTGGGTATTTGATACCAGTTCGTTTGCTCATATTTGTAACTTGAAATAGGGGCTACGGATTAAACGAAGATTGGCTAAGGACGAGGTGACAATGTGCGTCGGGAATGGTTCCAAGGTTGATGTGATCGCCGTCGGCACGCTACCTCTACATCTACCTTTGGGATTAGTTTTAGACCTGAATAATTGTTATTTGGTGCCAGCGTTGAGCATGAACATTATATCTGGATCTTGTTTAGTGTGAGACGGTTATTCATTTACATCAGAGAATAATGGTTGTTCTATTTATATGAGTAATTCCTTTTATGGTCATGCACCCTTGAAGAGTGGTCTATTTTTGTTGAATCTCGATTGTGGTGATACACATATGCATAATACTGATGCCAAAAGATGCAAAGTTGATAATGATGGTGCAACATATTTGTGGTACTGCCGTTTAGGTCATATTGGTGTAAAGCGTATGAAGAAACTCCATGCAGATGGGCTTTTGGAATCACTTAATTATGAATCATTTAATACATGCGAACCATGCCTCATGGGCAAGATGACTAAAACTCCGTTATCCGGAACAATGGAGAGAGCTAATGACTTATTAGAAATAATACATACCGATGTATGCGGTCTGATGAGTGTTGAGGCTTGCGGTGGGTATCATTATTTTCTGACCTTCACAGATGATTTGAGCAGATATGGGTATATCTAGTTAATGAAGCACAAGTCCGAAACATTTGAAAAGTTCAAAGAATTTCAGAGTGAACTGAAGAATAATCGTAACAATAAAATAAAATTTCTATGATTTGATCGCGGAGGCAAATATTTGAGTTACGAGTTTGGCCTTCATTTAAAACAATGTGGAATAGTTTCACAACTCACGCCACCTGGAACACCACAGCGTAATGGTGTGTCCGAATGTCGTAATCGTACTTTATTAGATATGGTGCGATGTATGATGTATCTTACCGATTTACCACTATCGTTTTGGGGCTATGCATTAGAGACAGTTGCATTCACGTTAAATAGGGCACCGTCTAAATCCGCTGAGACGACACCGTATGAACTATGGTTTGGCAAAAAACCTAAGCTGTCATTTCTTAAAGTTTGGGGTTGCGACACTTATGTCAAAAAGCTTCAGCTTGATAAGCTCGAATCCAAATCCGAGAAGTGCGTTTTCATAGGATACCCTAAGGAAATAATTGTGTACACCTTCTACCACAAATCTGAAGGCAAGATATTTGTTGCCAAGAATGGAAACTTGAAGGAAATATGCCCTAGACGCAATAATAAAGTTGTTATTTTATATTTCCTTATATCATGATAAATGTTTATTATTCATGCTAGAATTTTATTAACCGGAAACTTGATACATGTGTGGATACATAGACAAAACACCGTGTCCCTAGTAAGCCTCTACTAGACTAGCTCGTTAATCAAAGATGGTTAAGTTTCCTAACCATAGGCATGTGTTGTCATTTGATGAACGGGAACACATCATTAGGAGAATGATGTGATGGACAAGACCCATCCGTTTGCTTGGCATATTGATCGTTCAGTTTTATTGCTATTGCTTTCTTCATGTCAAATACATATTCCTTCGACTATGAGATTATGCAACTCCCGGATACCGGAGGAATACCTTGTGTGCTATCAAATGTCACAACGTAACTAGGTGATTATAAAGATGCTCTAAAGGTATCTCCGAAGGTGTTTGTTGGGTTGACATAGACCGAGATTAGGATTTGTCACTCTGAGCATCGAAGAGGTATCTCTGGGCCCTCTCGGTAATGCACATCATGATAAGCCTTGCAAGCAATGTGACTAATGAGTTAGTTATGGGATGATGTATTATGGAACGAGTAAAGAGACTTGACGGTAACGATATTGAACTAGGTATGAAGATACCGACGATCGAATCTCGGGCAAGTAACATACCGCTGACAAAGGGAATAACGTATGTTGTCATTACGGTATGACCAATAAAGATTTCATAGAATATGTGGGAACCAATATGAGCATCTAGGTTCTGCTGTTGGTTATTGACCAGAGGGGTGTCTTGATCATGTCTACATAGTTCTCGAACCCGTAGGGTCTGCACGCTTAACGTTCGATGACGATTTTGTATTATATGAATTATGTGATTTGGTGACCGAATGTTGTTCGGCGTCCCGGATGAGATCACGGACATGACGAGGAGTCTCGAAATGGTTGAGAGGTAAAGATTCATATATAGGACGATGATATTCGGACACTAGAAGTGTTCCGGGGGTACCGAGGACATATCGGGTCACCGGAAGGGGTTCCGGGCACCCCCCCGGCAAAGATTTGGGCCTATTGGGCCAAGAGGGGAAATGCAGCAGCCAACATGGGCTGCTGCGCCCCGATGTAGGACGAATAGGAAGTGGAAGGAAAGGGGGAAGAGAGGAAGGAAGGGGAGGGATTAAGCCTCCCCATTCCTTCTCTCCCCCTCCTCTTTCCTTCTTCCTCCGGAAAACATGGAAGGGGGCGAATTGGGGTGGGAGCCCAAGTAGGATTCGGCCTACTTGGGCGCCCCCTGTCTGCCTCTTCCCCCTCCAACCTATATATATGTGGGGAGGGGGGCACCTAGAACACACAGGAACAACTGTTAGCCGCGTGTGGCGCCTTCCTCCATAGTTTACTCCATCGGTCATATTGTCATAGTGCTTAGGTGAAGCCCTGCGCCGATTGATGTCTACTATACAACCTTCTTCTTGTAGACGTTGTTGGGCCTCCAAGTGCAGAGGTTTGTAGGACAGTAGCAAATTTCCCTCAAGTGGATGACCTAAGGTTTATCAATCCATGGGAGGCGTAGGATGAAGATGGTCTCTCTCAAGAAACCCTGCAACCAAATAACAAAGAGTCTCTTGTGTTCCCAACACACCCAATACAATGGTAAATTGTATAGGAGCACTAGTTCGGCGAAGATATGGTGATACAAGTGCAATACGGATGGTAGATATAGGTTTTTGTAATCTGAAATACAAAAACAGCAAGGTAGCAAGTGGTAAAAGTGAGTGCAAACGGTATTGCAATGCTTCAAAACAAGGCCTAGGGTTCATACTTTCACTAGTGCAAGTTCTCTCAACAATAATAGCATAATTGGATCATATAACTATCCCTCAACATGCAACAAAGAGTCACTCCAAAGTCACTAATAGCGGAGAACAAACGAAGAGATTATTGTCGGGTACGAAACCACCTCAAAGTTATCCTTTTTGATCGATCTATTCAAGAGTCCGTAGTAAAATAACACGAAGCTATTCTTTCCGTTCAATCTATCCTAGAGTTCGTACTAGAATAACACCTTAAGACACAAATCAACCAAAACCCTAATGTCACCTAGATACTCCAATGCCACCTCAAGTATCCGCGGGTATGATTATACGATATGCATCACACAATCTCAGATTCATCTATTCAACCAATACAAAGAACATCAAAGAGTGCCCCAAAGTTTCTACCAGAGAGTCAAGACGAAAACGTGTGCCAACCCCTATGCATAAGTTCACAAGGTCATGGAACTTGCAAGTTGATCACCAAAACATACATCAAGTGGATCACGTGAATATCCCATAGTCACCACAGATAAGCACATGCAAGACATACATCAAGTGTTCTCAAATCCTTAAAGACTCAATCTGATAAGATAACTTCAAAGGGAAAACTCAATCAATTACAAGAGAGTAGAGGGGGAGAAGCATCATAATATCCAACTATAATAGCAAAGCTCATGATACATCAAGATCATGCCGAATCAAGAACACGAGAGAGAGAGAGATAGAGAGAGATCAAACACATAGATACTGGTACATACCCTCAGCCCCGAGGGTGAACTACTCCCTCCTCGTCATGGAGAGTGTCGAGATGATGAAGATGGCCATCAGTGAGGGATCCCCCCTCCAACAGGGTGCCGGAACAGGGTCCCGATTGGTTTTTGGTGGCTATAGAGGCTTGCGGCGGCGGAACTCCCGATCTAGGTTATTTTCTGGAGGTTTCAGTATTTATAGGAATTTTTGGCGTCGGGAACAAGTCAGGGAGGTGCCCGAGTCGTCCACGAGATAGGGCGGTGCGCCCGGGGGGTAGGGCACGCCCCCCACCCTCGTGGACGGCCCGGGACTCTTCTGGCCCAACTCTTTTACTCCGGGGGCTTCTTTTGGTCCATAAAAAATCATCAAGAATTGGCACGTCAATTGGACTCCGTTTGGTATTCCTTTTCTGTAGAACTCAAAAACAAAGAAAAAAACAGAAACTGGCACTGGGCTCTAGGTTAATAGGTTAGTCCCAAAAATCATATAAAATAGCATATAAATACATATAAAATATGCAAGGTTGATAATATAATAGCATGGAACAATCAAAAATTATAGATACGTTGGAGATGTGTCAAGCATCCCCAAGCTTAATTCCTGCTCGTCCTCGAGTACGTAAATGATAAAAACAGAATTTTTGATGCGGAATGCTACCTAACATATTTATCCATGTAATTCTCTTTATTGTGGCTATAATATCCAGATTCGAAAGATTCAAGACAAAAGTTTAATATTGACATAAAAATAATAATACTTCAATCATACTAACAAAGTAATCATGTCTTCTCAAAATAAAATGGCCAAAGAAAGCTATCCCTACAAAATCATATAGTCTGGCTATGCTCTATCTTCATCACACAAAATATTTAAATCATGCACAACCCCGATGACAAGCCAAGCAATTGTTTCATACTTTTGATGTTCTCACACTTTTCAATCTTCACGCAATACATGAGCGTGAGCCATGGATATAGCACTATTGGTGGAATAGAATGGTGGTTGTGGAGAAGACAAGAAGGAGAAGACAGTCTCACATCAACTAGGTGTATCAACGGGCTATGGAGATGCCCATCAATAAATATCAATGCGAGTGAGTAGGGATTGCCATGCAACAGATGCACTAGAGCTATAAGTGTATGAAAGCTCAAAAAGAAACTAAGTGGGTGTGCATCCAACTCGCTTGCTCATGAAGACCTAGGGCATTTTGAGGAAGCCCATCATTGGAATATACAAGCCAACTTCTATAATGAAAGATTCCCACTAGTATATGAAAGTGACAACATATGAGACTCTCTATCATGAAGATCATGGTGCTACTTTGAAGCACAAGTGTGGTAAAAGGATAGTAGCATTGCCCCTGCTCTCTTTTTCTCTCATTTTTTTGTTTTTTTGGGGCCTTCTCTTTTTTTATGACCTCTTTTTTTTTCTTTTTTCTTTTTTTCGTCCGGAGTCTCATCCCGACTTGTGGATGAATCATAGTCTCCATCATCCTTTCCTCACATGGGACAATGCTCTAATAATGATGACCATCACACTTTTATTTACTTACAACTCAAGAATTACAACTCGATACTTAGAACAAAATATGACTATATGTGAATGCCTCTGGCGGTGTACCGGGATGTGCAATGAATCAAGAGTGACATGTATGAAAGGATTATGAACGGTGGCTTTGCCACAAATACAATGTCAACTACATGATCATGCAAAGCAATATGACAATGATGAAGCGTGTCATAATAAATGGAACGGTGGAAAGTTGCATGGCAATATATCTCGGAATGGCTATGGAAATGCCATAATAGGTAGGTATGGTGGCTGTTTTGAGGAAGTTATATGGTTGGTTTATGGTACCGGCGAAAGTTGTGCGGTACTAGAGAGGCTAGCAATGGTGGAAGGATGAGAGTGCGTATAATCCATGGACTCAACATTAGTCATAAAGAACTCACGTACTTATTGCAAAAGTCTATTAGCTATCAAAACAAAGTACTACGCGCATGCTCCTAGGGGGTTAGATTGGTAGGAAAAGACCATCGCTCGTCCCCGACCGCCACTCATAAGGAAGACAATCAAAAAAATATGTCATGCTCCAACTTCGTTACATAGCGGCTCACCATACGTGCATGCTACGGGACTCACAAACCTTAACACAAGTATTTTTAAAATTCACAACTACTCACTAGCATGACTCTAATATCACCATCTTCATATCTCAAAACAATCATAAGGAATCAAACTTCTCATAGTATTCAATGCACTTTATATGAAAGTTTTTATTATATCCCTCTTGGATGCCTATCATATTAGGACCAAATCCATAACCTAAGCAAATTACCATGCTGTTTAGATACTCTCAAAATAATATAAGCGAAGCATGAGAGTTCAACAATTTCTTCAAAATAAAACTATTGCCGTGCTCTAAAAAGATATAAGTGAAGCACTAGAGCAAATGACAAACTACTCCAAAAGATATAAGTGAAGATCAATGAGTAGTTGAATAATTATGTAACTATGTGAAGACTCCTTCTCATAAATAAAATTTTAGATCTTAAGTAATTTATTCAAACAGCAAGCAAAAACAAAATAAAATGATATTGCAAGGATATCACATATCATGTAAAGAAGCAAAAACTTAGGCTCAACCAAAATTGATGGATAGTTGTTGAAGAAGAAAGGTAGGATGCCAATCGGGGAATCCCCAAGCTTAGATGCTTGAGACTTCTTGAAATATTAATTAGCGATGCCTAGGGAATCCCCAAGCTTGAGCTTTTGTGTCTCCTTAATTCCTTTCATATCACGGTTTTCCTAAATCTTAAAAACTTCATCCACACAAAAGTCAACAAGAACTCATGAGATAAGTTAGTATAAATCAACGCAAAACCTTATCATTCTCTACTATAGAAAATCACTAAAATTATAATTTGACATTGCATACTAAATGCCTCTTCATATTTAATACTCCTATCATCGAATAGAATCATTAAACAAGCAAACATATGCAAACATAACAACAATGTGTCTAAACAGGTTAGTCTGTAAAGAATGCAAGAGGAATTACACTTCTTTAACTCCAAAAATTCTGATAAATTACAACACTGTAGATAGTTTGTTGTTATTCATTGTGTAAAAATTTCAAGATTTTATCATGTTCTGCCTATTCACAAATATTCAAAACATAACAGTAAACTTTCTGTTTTTAAAACAGCAACATATGGACTTACAAAATAAGCATGGTAAAGGCTACACTTGACTTTTTTATTGAACTAAAAGATGAAAAAATTACTCTAATTAATAGCAAGCAAATCCCAATAAAAGAAAATGACGCTCCAAGAAAAACACATATCATGTGGTGAAAAAAATATAGCTCAAAGTAAGGTTACCGATGAACGAAGACGAAAGAGGGGATGCCATCCGGGTCATCCCCATGCTTAGGCTCTTGGTTGTCCTTGAATATTACCTTGGGGTGCCTTGGGAATCCCCAAGCTTAGGCTCTTGCCACTAATTATTCCATAGTCCATCGAATCTTTACCCAAAACTTGAAAACTTCACAACACAAAACTCAACAGAAAACTCGTAAGCTCCATTAGTATAAGAAAGCATATCATCACTTAGGTACTGTCAAGACAAGATTCATAAGTTTTATCACATGATGCCTAATGTACCATATCATTTCTAAAATTTATATTAAGCAATATAAGCCATAGAAACTAGAAAACAAGCAAACTATGCATCGAAAACAGAATTTGTCAAAAACAGAATAGTCTGTAGTAGTTTGTAACTCTCGAATACTTCTGTAACTCCAAAAATCCTGATAAATTAGGAAGTCCTATGCAATTTGTTTATTAATCCTCTGCAAAAAGAATCAGCATTTTATCATTCTTCTATTAAAAATGAAAACTAATCTCCTGGTCGCAAAAGTTTCTGTTTTCAGCAAGATCAAATCAACTATCACCGTAAGCTATCCCAAAGGTCTTACTTGGCACTTTATTGAAATAAAAGCTAGAAAACATGATTACTACAGTAGAATAATCATGTGAACACACAAAACAACAGGGGTAAATATTGGGTTGTCTACCAACAAGCGCTTTTCTTTAATGCCTTTTTAGCTAGGCATGATGATGACAATGATGCTCACATAAAAGATAAGAATTGAAACATAACGGGAGCATCATGAAGTATATGACTAGCACATTGAAGCCTAACTCACTTCCTATACATAGGGATTTTATGAGCAAACAATTTATGGGAACAAGAATCAACTAGCATAGGTAGGTAAAACAAGGATAACTTCAAGATTTTCAACACATAGAGAGGAAACTTGATATTATTGCAATATGTAAAAGCATATGTTCCTCTCTCATAATAATTTTCAGTGGCATCATGAATTAATTCAACAATATAACCATCACATAAAGCATTCTTTTCCTAATTCATAAGCATAGAAAATTTACTACTCTCCACATAAGCAAAATTCTTCTCATTCGGAATAGTGGGAGCAAATTCAACAAAATAACTATCATGGGATTGAACATTGAAATCAAGATGAAAAGTTTCATTGTTATCATTATTCTCTATAGCGTACGTGTTGTCGGCGTTCTGGGAACGGGGGTCCCCATACTTGCCTGCCCGCGGCCCACGGCGTGGCTGAGCTAGCAGGTCTGTACGACCCATCTTCATCGACGAGGTATTCAAGACCCTCGCGAGGGGCCAAGCCTCGCGAGGCGACGACGCAAGACCTCCTCAGGAGCAGCCTCGCTAGGCAGGCTCGCGAGGGGCGGAGAGATCAAGGCAAGGCAAACCTCGCGAGGTCCTCGTGATGTGAGCCATGACAATCGAGACTTGGCGGGCGCCAGCGCGCAGTGTCCTTGCTTCCTCTTTGGTGCCAAGGGGGAAAGCGCAGGCGCGGAGTACCGAGGCATCAAGCAAAGGTTTCCGTATCGGTGCAACGAGACCAAGACTAGCAGAAAAGCAAGATGGAGGTCACCGTGGAGCCCAAGACGACGTCACCACCAGAGCCTTTTGCAGGCGAAGACTACTTTTGTCAGGATAAGCTATACTAGCTGTCCCCTTTCAAACTGGCTGTTGTTGGCTCCCTTCCCGCTCAATATTTGGGGAGAGGACCAGAGCCTATATAAGTAGAGCTAGCCACCACAGTAGGGGGCACAAAAAGAGAGCACAAGAACACCTCAACCTCAGGAGGCTATTCTTCCCCTTGTACTATTCATCATCAGCCCAAGAGGCAATCCACCACCACCACACTGGAGTAGGGTATTACACCACAACGGTGGCCCGAACCAGTATAAATCTGCTGTCTTTGTGTTGCAAGTTCCTCGAGTTCGTCCGTGAGATCTTAGCGAGCTAGGGCGTGGATCGATAGGGAGAAAACCTTCGTGCGCACCCCAGTGTTCGAACCTCAAGGGTTTTACCGGAACCCGTGATCCGACATTTGATGCGCCAGGTAGGGGTGCCTCGTAGTTTCTCTTCCATCGATCTGCGCTCTGTCACCACCGCGCTTCGCTCGCATGGCAAGCGCCCTGCCACCGACTCCGATGGCCAGCGTCGATGATGGGACCAGAGGGCTCCGAGCCCTGGCCCCCGCCCTGCGGCGGGGGCGATGGCCACCCAAGTTCAGGCCGGAGATGCCGCCGAGCTACGACGGCGCAGCGGACCCATCAGCTTTCCTGCTGGCATACGAGGAGGCTGTCCTTGAGGCTGAGGGTGATGACAAGGTCATGGCCAACTGGCATCCCATGGCCCTCACCGGCGAGCCGCGCGCCTGGCTGCTCAACCTTCCTGGGTCCACAGTGGCATCTTGGGAGGAGCTGCGTAACCTCTTCACTGCGTGCTACACGGCACCGGTGCACCACGCGGTCGCGGCCCTGCTAGGCGGCTCACAGGAGCCACCTTCAGACTGCCACATCAAGCCATTCCTCCGCCAGATTGGTGCCGCTTCCAAGCGCTCAGGGGCTCCACCGGGTTGGGCTGCGCCTGGAGCCGACCTCACCTTCAGCTCAGAAGACCACCCCGTCACCACCACCAGCTCAGGCATGCTTCCGATGCTCTGCACACCCACCATCTGCAACGTGGCCGTCACCAAGACCCTCATCGACGGCGGTGCTGGCCTCAACTTGCTCTCCGTGGAAGCCTCCAGCCTTCTTCACGTGCCGCTTGAGCGGCTCAACCTCAGCAAGACATTCTCAGGAGTTGGTGGCGGCGCTACCCGCCCCCTGGGGCAGATCCGCCTTCCCGTCACCTTTGGCACGCGCGACAACTACCGCACCGAGCTGGTCGACTTCGACATCTCCCGCATCGGCCTCCCGTACAACGCCATCCTCGGGTACCCAACTCTGGCCCAGTTCATGGCGGCGACTCATCCAGCCTACAACCTCATGAAGATGCCTGGAAGCAAAGGTGTCCTCACCGTCAAGGGGGACACCAAGGAGGCCGTGACGACACTCAAACTTACCTTCGGGACCGCTGTGGCGGTGCAGCCCATCGGCGTCGGTGCCCCCAAGGCCAAGGAGGCCGCGCCAACCAAGAAGAAGCAGCTGTTCACCCAAGACAAGGCAGAAACCAAGCATGTGCCGGTCGACGAGGACGGCTCCTCAGGAGCCACCTTCACCATAGGTGCTAGCCTCAACCCCAGCCAAGACGAAGCATTGGTGAAGTTCATGCGCGCGAACAAGGATATATTCGCATGGGAGCCCAATCAGCTGGTGGGGGTCTCGAGAGAGGTGATTCAGCACCACTTAAGGGTATGCCCCAATGTGCGCCCTGTGAAGCAGCGAGCAAGGTGGCAGTCCACGGAGAAGCAGGCCTTCATCGTCCAAGAGACCCGCAAGTTGGAGGCGACAGGTGCCATTCGTCAGGTTAGGTACCCCGAATGGCTGGCGAACCCCGTCGTGGTGCCGAAGAAAGGCGGGAAGGAGCAAATCTGCGTCGACTTCACCAACCTCAACAAGGCATGCCCTCAAGATCCGTTCCCTCTCCCACGCATCGACCAGATCGTCGACTCCACCGCCGAGTGCAACCTACTGTGCTTCCTGGATGCATTCTCAGGGTATCACCAAATCAAGATGGCAGTGGAAGATGTAGAGAAGACAGCCTTCCTGACCCCGTGTGGGGTGTACTGCTACACCTGTATGCCCTTCGGACTATGCAACACGGGTGCGACCTTTCAGCGGCTGATGCACATCGCTTTGGGGCGGCAGCTCGGGAGGAACACAGGGGCCTACGTCGATGACATTGTGGTGAAGTCTCGGGAGGCGAGAACCTTGATCCAAGACCTGGAGGAGACCTTCAAAAGCCTGCGCCTGGTGAACTTGCGGCTTAACCTAGAAAAGTGTGTGTTCGGTGTCCCTTATGGCAAGCTGCTGGGATTCCTCGTGTCACACAGAGGGATTGAGGCGAACCCGGAGAAGATCAAGGCTATTGAGGGCATGAGCCCACCGCAGACCCTCAAGGAAATGCAGAAGCTGGCTGGTCGGGTGACTGCGTTCGGGCGCTTCATCTCCAAGCTGGGAGAGTGCGCCTTACCCTTCTTCAAGCTGATGAAGAAGAAGGGCCCGTTCGAGTGGACTCTAGAGGCCGACCGAGCCTTCCAAGACCTCAGGAGATACCTGACCAGCCCTCCGGTGATGGTGGCGCCACGGCCTCTTGAGCCTCTAGTACTTTATCTTGCCGCCACCCCATACTCCGCCAGCGCTGCGCTAGTGGCGGTTCGGGAGGAGCACCAGGCCAAGAGCGCACCGCGCCAAGCTACACCGCCAACCGAGATGACGCAAGAAGGTGCAGCAAGAGCCTTAGTGGTAGCAACAGAAGACCAAGCTCGGCAGGACGAGGCCATAGAGATTCCCACAAGCGATCAGGCACCAGGGGTCCCGCCACCTCAGGAGGCACCCCAGCTTTCGCAAGACACGGGCCTCACCAACACGCCGGTCCTCATCGAGCACCCGGTGTATTTCGTCAGCACGGTGTTGAGGGACGCGATGGCACGATATCCCATGCCTCAGAAGCTCCTGCTCGCGCTCCTGGTGGCCTCGCGCAAGTTGCGACACTACTTCCAGGGCCACCCTATCAAGGTCGTCTCGGCCTACCCATTGGAGAGGGTGCTCAGGAGCCCCAACTCCGCTGGAAGGGTCACTGAGTGGAACATCGAGTTGCATGCATTCCAGTTGGAGTTCAGCACTACCAGGGTCATCAAGGGAGCCGCGCTCGCTGATTTTGTGACGGAATGGACGATGCCCCGGCACTTGAAGTGGGCGAGGACCGGTCCACCTTGCCAGGAAGCGAGGCGCCCGACGGATGGGTCATGTATTTTGATGGTGCCTTCACGCACCAGGGCGCGGGGGCTGGAGCAGTACTCATCTCGCCCACGTAGGACAAGCTCTACTACGCTGTGCATCTCTGTTTTTAGCAAGGCGAGAAAGTCTCCAACAACATCGCAGAATACGAAGGTCTCATAGGTGGCTTGAAGGCCGTGGCAGCTCTAGGGGTAAAGCGCCTCACCGTTAGGGGCGACTCACAGCTCCTAGTCAACTTCTCCAACAAAGTATATGAGCCAAAGGATGAGCACATGGAGGCGTACCTCACAGAGGTACGTAAGATGGAAAAGCAGTTCCTAGGTCTAGAGGTGCAGCATGTGCCCCGGGGCACCAACAAGGAAGCCGACGACATCGCCAGGAGGGCATCCAAGCGGCAGCCCCAAGAGCCTGGCATCTTCAAGGAGCGGCTCTTCAAGCCGTCAGCAACGCCACCACTTTCAAGCACGGCATGGCCTCGGGAGGAGCTCCCACAACCGCCTGCCACTGGAGCCCCAGCTTGTGGCCCGACCTCAGGAGCTCTCTTGCTCTTGGCGCTCGAGCCCCAAGAGGGATGTTGGACCAAGGAATTCAAGGAATATCTGAGGCAAGGGGCGCTACTGAAGAAGGAAGAGGACGCAGAGCACGTGGCCCGGAAAGCCATGACATACTACATCCAGGATGGTGAGTTGTACAGGAAGCGACCAAATGATGTTTCGCTGGGTTGCATTTCCAGGGACCAGGGGAAGGAGTTGCTGATTGACATACACGGCGGGGACTGCGGACACCACTCGTTGTCATGGAATCTTGTCGGCAAGGTGTTCCGCGGTGGATTCTAGTGGCCCACGGCGCTCAACGATGCAGCTGAGCTGGTGAAGTCCTGTGAAGCTTGCCAGTTCCACGCCAAGCAGATCCATCAGCCAGCTCAGGGCCTCCAGACTATACCGCTCACATGGCTGTTCGCGGTCTGGGGGCTGGAGATCTTGGGCCCATTCCCTCGAGCGCCAGGGGGCTACCTCTATGCCGCCATCGACAAGTTCACCAAGTGGGCGGAAGTGGAAGCCGTCCGCACCATCCCAGCTGGTTCCCCGGTTAAGTTCATCAAGGGCCTCGTGAGCCATCTCGGGGTCCCCAACCGCATCATCACCGACAACGGCTCGCAGTTCACCAGTAACCTCTTCAAAACATATTGTGCTAACCTTGGAACGCAGATCTGCTACGCTTCGGTGGCGCACCCCAGGAGTAATGGCCAGGTTGAACGCGCCAACGCAGAGGTCCAGAGAGGCCTCAAAACCAGGATCTTCAAGAAGAAGCTCGAGGCCTGCGGCAGGGGCTGGCACGATGAGCTCCAGTCCGTGTTGTGGTCCATCCGCACCACCGCCACTAAGCCGACGGGCGAGACCCCATTCTTCCTTGTCTACGGAGCCGAAGAGGTCCTCCCTCATGAGGTCAAGCATCGCTCCGCATGGGTCCTGGCGTTTGATGAAACGCAGCAGGACGCCCCGCGGGGGATGGGCCTCGTACTGGGGGAGGAACATCGCCACGAAGCTGCACTGAGGGCGGCAATGTACCAGCAGGCACTACGGCTATACCACTGTCGCAACATCCACTCCAGGACGCTCGAGGCAGGCGACCTCGTCCTGAGGCGGGTCCTCTCCAGGGAAGGGGTGCACAAGCTCTCACCCATGTGGGAGGGCCCGTTCAGGGTCGTCCATATCTCCAGGCCTGGCACCGTGCGCCTGGAGACACAGGACGGGGTGCCCATCCAGAACGCCTGGAACATCCAGCACCTCCGGAAGTTCTACCCATGAAGCAAGGCCCAGTGCCTGTGAAGTAAGGCCTAGTGCCTGTGAAGAAAGGCCCAGTGCCTATGAAGAAGGCCCTGGTGCCTGTGAAGAATCGCCATCCGTGACACTCTCACGTAATAATGAGTGGGGCTGTACACGCCCTGGAGTCTCAGGAGTGCCGCCCTCGGGCCTCGGGGGCTCCCTCCCACGCCTAGTGGTAGCACTTAGCTCCGCGCCGGTGAGAAGACTTGAAGACTAGACTAGGTGCCGGACGCGGCTTTTCATTTGCTTTCCGTAGTTGGCTCGCCTTCTCTTAATCGAAGTTTGCTTATGGTGTTCCTTGTTGATTTGGTTCTGTCGCCTTTTGCCGCCTTTTCAGAATCTAGTTCGCTTATATTCTCTCTCTCACATACCTCGCGAGGGGGCTAGGCAGGTGCCTCCGCGAGGGTTTCTTCCTCCTGTGTTGGTCCTTCTCTCTGCCTTTGGTCTGCTTTCTCGCGAGGCACCCTCGTTCGAGCCCACAAGCCGGCACATCTCTCCTAATCCGTGCCCCTCGGGTACCGCGACATGAGGCGCTGGGTCAAGGCTCGGGTGAACGATAAGTCTCCTAGCGAGCTTGCTAACGATTTTTTTGCAGTTCCTGAGCAACCACTAAGCCAAGACGGGCACGAGGAAACAAGTGCCTCGTGAAGAAGAGGCTGCCTGAACGCGCCAGGCTAAGTTATCTCCGCACAAAATAATGACAGAACACGGAAATAACAAGCATAGCGTAATGATTTAGGAATCACAGTTCGATACATGCCCCTCCGAGCCCATACTAGTTTCATTTTGATGCAGGAAAGAAAAGAGGAACAAAACAAAAGCGGCGTTGCAGCGAACCACGGGGGCAGGCCTCCAGCGATGTCTCGAGCCTAGCCGGATCCCTCCTCGCGCTTCACGGAGGCGCGGCGACGAGACGACCCGCTAGCCCCTTCGAAGCGAGCGCGGCGGCTGGTCGTAGCCGCCGCTGCTGGAGCTTTCGCCAAGAGAAGAGCCACCTTAGCTGGGCGAGGCGCGACCGGCAGGCTCGCCCTCGTCGCGGCCATCGCCGAGACCAAGCACCTCCTCGCCGTCATTCGTCTCGAGGCAGCACCCGACGCGTCGACCATCTTCCCCAAACACCCTCACGTAGAGGGTCGCATCACCGTCATACTTAAAATGGAGGGTGCACCGCCTGCCAAGGCCGCGCGCGCGGGCGAATGTCTGCCAACCGCGAGCCAGAGCTATGTTGCCTGCGGCGGAGACTTCAACCGCGACCCAGGAGGCCCTGCTACAACAGTCGTTCGCCTGCAGCCAGAGCCCGCCTGGACCAGAGGCCGACAGCTCGTCGACGAAGAAGCGCGGAAGCTGAAGCCAGTTGCTGGCCGGATCCTCCGACCAGACAACAAAATCCGACAGCACCTCTGCCGAGTGGAAGCGTGGCCGGGGAGGCCGTGCAACCACGGTGCGTCTCACCTCATCGGCGGGGCTGCCGCAACCAGAGCGACCCCCCACCACGGGCAGCGGCGCCACCCCGGGAGCGGGGGGGGGGGGGGGGGGGGGGGGGGGGGGGCACGGCGGGTGTCGTGGTGTGCTTGCGGGGACGGCCGCGTCCCGCTTGGGCGCCGGGGAACCGGGCCCCTTGCGAGGGGCCTTTCCTTTCTCCGTGGCGGAGAACCTCTTCGACGGTGCCATTGGAGTTGGTGGTGGAGCAGAGGAGGAAGAAGCAGGCAGAATGGGAAGAAGTGGGGGACGGGGCTCCGCCCCTTCCTCATTAATAGCAGGAGAAGGCCAACCAACGCCCCCCACGATCACAGGTAATGATGGTTTTCCTTGCATGTCGCAGGGACTTGTCAAGTCGGGCAGTTGCCGAGGCAGCATGGGGAAGCGGAGATGCCCACGTCCAATCAACCGCCACACGTCAACCGAGGCCGCAGGCTTTTGGGGCTCGCGGCTCTCACGCTTGACCTTTGGCTTCGCCTCGATGCCAAGCCCGAGCGCGCCTTGGGCCCGGGGGCTACTGTCGGCGTTCTAGGAATGGGGGTCCCCAGACTTGCCTGCCTGCGGCCCACGGCGTGGCTGAGCTAGCAGGTCTGTACGGCCCATCTTCATCGACGAGGTATTCAAGACCCTCGTGAGGGGCCAAGCCTCGCGAGGCGGACGATGCAAGACCTCCTCAGGAGCAGCCTCGCCAGGTAGGCTCGCGAGGGGCGGAGAGATCAAGGCAAGGCAAACCTCGCGAGGTCCTCGTGACATGAGCCATGACGATCGAGACCAGGCGGGCGCCAGGCGGGCGCCAGCGCGCGCAGTGTCCTTGCTTCCTCTTTGGTGCCAAGGGGGAAAGCGCAGGCGTGGAGTACCGAGGCATCAAGCAAAGGTTTCCATATCGGTGCAACAAGACCAAGACCAGCAGGACAGCATGACGAAGGTCACCGTGGAGCCCAAGATGGCGTCACTACCAGAGCCTTTTGCAGGCGAAGACTACTTTTGTCAGGATAAGCTGTACTAGTTGTCCCCTTTCAAACTGGCCATTGTTGGCTCCCTTCCCGCTCAATATTTAGGGAGAGGACCATGGCCTATATAAGTAGAGCTATCCACCACAGTAGGGGGCACGAAAGGAGAGCGCAAGAACACCTCAACCTCAGGAGGCTGTTCTTGCCCTTGTACTGTTCATCATCAGCCCAAGAGGCAATCCACCACCACACTAGAGTAGGGTATTACACCACAACGGTGGCCCGAACCAATATAAATCTGGTGTCTTTTTGTTGCAAGTTCCTCGAGTTCATCCATGAGATCTTAGCGAGCTAGGGCGTGGATCGATAGGGAGAAAACCTCCGCGCGCACCCCAGTGTTCGAACCTCAAGGGTTTTGCCGGAACCCGTGATCCGACACGTGTCATCACAATAATCATCATAGATAGGAGGCATTCTTTCATCATAGTAAATTTGCTCATCAAAACATGGGGGACAAAAAGTATCATCTTCATCAAACATAGCATCCCTGAGATTGTGGCCTTGCATATCATTAGCATCATGGATATTCAAAGAATTCATACTAACAACATTGCAATCATGCTCAGCATTCAAAGATTTAGTACCAAACATTTTAATGCATTCTTCTTCTAACACTTTGGCACAATTATCAGAATCCTTATTTTTTCGAAAGACTTTAAAAAGATGAAGCATATGAGGCAACCTCAATTCTATTTTTTGTAGATTTCTTTTATAGACTGATAGAGGCGAGGGTCCCGATCTTTTGATGATGTGATAACTATCGATTTGGTGGAGTCGACTTTGACGATCCGACTACAAACGTGCACGATCTTGCGCCTTAGCAATCGCTAAACCAATCTCCCGAGGTTACTGACGATGCTGGAAGCACGATCATCCTGACCACGAAGGTCTATTCCTGCACGCAATCGAAGAACAAGCAAGAATATGATAATGCAATCTGAATATTGCGAATATAGATGAAGTATTGAAAAAGTTGGGGATCCAAAAGCGGTCTTGGTCTGGTCGTTGGACACAAAAGAAGTACATGAAGTTGCAATGGCTAACTTTTAACTAAACAAATCCCAAGGTAAAAGCTACTAGATGGATCTACTTATATAGGAGCAAGGGGTGGCGGCCAAGGAGGTGGGAGGACGTCCCAAGGCAGCCTAAAACTAACCCCTAGGTCGTACAATGCTCATGGGCCCAAGTGGAGGTGATGCAACACCTTTGGGCTTGTAGTTTGACTCGGATTCTGCTGCAACATCAGATTGTTTTGTCCATAACTCAATGATCTGGACGAATTTAAAGGTGAATCCAATTTTGTTGGAAAGAGCACAAAATCTACTTTCAAACAAAAAAAAGAATCACCCAATTCGGAGTCCGTATGAAAAAGTTGTTGGCGTTTTGAGTCAGGTATGTATGTGCAGTCCGAATCTGAATCCAGAACGTGAGAGACTTGGACTCTATCTTCTCTTGGCCCAAAAGTGACATGAGAGGACTTTTTGAACAGCACCTAAACTTCTATTTTTCCCTTATCTTCATATGTGGATTGTACAAATGTCCCATACAATTACAATTAGACATGGCATAAAAGTTTGTGAAGTATTTTTGTCCTGGATGACATAAATAAATTATTGCATAGTTTGCATTAGAAATCACCTCACAGATATGCATGTATGAAATATTTTTGGTCGTATCCAAGGTAGTCATGTCCTCATCATAGATTAACTAGTGATAAAAAAAGAAACTAAAAGATTCAATTGAAAGATGTAAAGATATACCTTCAAGCGCTAACCACCCCGGCAACGGTGCCAGAAAAGAGCTTAGTTGACGGGGTGTTAGTGCCTTACCTAGCCTCGCCGACAACGGCGCCAGAAAAGATCTTGATGTCTACTATACAACCTTCTTCTTGTAGACGTTGTTGGGCCTCCAAGTGCAGGGATTTGTAGGACAGTAGCAAATTTCCCTCAAGTGGATGACCTAAGGTTTATCAATCCGTGGGAGGCATAGGATGAAGATGGTCTCTCTCAAGCAACTCTGCAACCAAATAACAAAGAGTCTCTTGCGTCCCCAACACACCCAATACAATGGTAAATTTTATAGGTGCACTAGTTCAACGAAGAGATGGTGATACAAGTGCAATATGGATGGTAGATATAGGTTTTTGTAATCTGAATATATAAAAACAGCAAGGTAGCAAGTGGTAAAAGTGAGCGTAAACGGTATTGCAATGCTTCGAAACAAGGCCTAGGGTTCATACTTTCACTAGTGCAACTTCTCTCAACAATAATAACATAATTGGACCATATAACTATCCCTCAACATGCAACAAAGAGTCACTCCAAAGTCACTAATAGCGGAGAACAAACGAAGAGATTATTGTAGGGTACGAAACCACCTCAAAGTTATCCTTTCTGATCGATCTATTCAAGAGTCCATAGTAAAATAACACGAAGCTATTCTTTCCGTTCGATCTATCCTAGAGTTCGTACTAGAATAACTCCTTAAGACACACAAATCAACCAAAACCCTAATGTCACCTAGATACTCCAATGTCACCTCAAGTATCCGTGGGTATGATTATACGATATGCATCACATAATCTCATATTCATCTATTCAACCAATACAAAGAACTTCAAAGAGTGCCCCAAAGTTTCTACCGGAGAGTCAAGACGAAAACGTGTGCCAACCCCTATGCATAAGTTCACAAGGTCATGGAACTCGCAAGTTGATCACCAAAACA
The DNA here is from genome assembly GCF_003073215.2 of Triticum urartu. Classification (NCBI taxonomy): domain Eukaryota; kingdom Viridiplantae; phylum Streptophyta; class Magnoliopsida; order Poales; family Poaceae; genus Triticum; species Triticum urartu. The sequence continues at coordinate 349,424,970 of NC_053025.1, forward strand.
TACATCAAGTGGATCACGTGAATATCCCATTGTCACCACAGATAAGCACATGCAAGACATACATCAAGTGTTCTCAAATACTTAAAGACTCAATCCGATAAGATAACTTCAAAGGGAAAACTCAATCCATTACAAGAGAGTAGAGTGGGAGAAGCATCATAAGATCCAACTGTAATAGCAAAGCTCGTGATACATCAAGATCGTGCCGAATCAAGAACACAAGAGAGAGAGAGATCAAACACATAGCTATTGGTACATACCCTCAGCCCCGAGGGTGAACTACTCCCTCCTTGTCATGGAGAGCGACATTATGATGAAGATGGCCACCGATGAGGGATCCCCCCTCCGGCAGGGTGCCAGAACAGGGTCCCGATTGGTTTTTGGTGGCTACAGAGGCTTGCGGCGGTGAAACTACCAATCTAGGTTATTTTCTGGAGGTTTCAGTATTTATAGGAATTTTTGGCGTCGGGAACAAGTCAGGGAGGTGCCCGAGTTGTCCACGAGATAGAGCGGCGCCCCCGGGGGGTAGGGCGTGCCCCCACCCTGATGGATGGCCTGGGACTCTTCTGGCCCAACTCTTTTACTCCTGGGGCTTCTTTTGGTCCATAAAAATCATCAAAAATTGGCATGCCAATTGGACTCCATTTGGTATTCCTTTTCTGTAAAACCCAAAACAAGGAAAAAACAGAAACTGACACTGGGCTCTAGGTTAATAGGTTAGTCCCAAAAATCATATAAAATAGCATATAAATGCATATAAAACATCCAAGGTTGATAATATAATAACATGGAACAATCAAAAATTATAGATATGTTGGAGAAGTGTCACCGATCACTTCATCATCACCATCACTATGCCGTCGTGCTGAACAAACTATCCCTCGACACTTAGTTGGATCAAGAGTTCAAGGGACGCCATCGAGCTGAACGTGTGCAGAACTCGGAGGTGCCGTACGTTCGATGCTTGATCGGTCGGAACAATAAGAAGTTCGACTACATCAACCGCGTTGTCAAACGCTTCCACTTTCGGTCTAAGAGGGTACGTGGACACACTCTCCCCTTCTCCTTGCTATGCATCTCCTATATAGATCTTGCGTGAGCGTAGGAATTTTTTTGAAATTGCATGCTACATTTCCCAACAGTGACATCCGAGCCAGGTTTATGCGTAGATGATATGCCGAGTAGAACACAAAGAGTTGTGGGTGGTGATCATCATACTGCTTACCACCAATGTCTTATTTTGATTCGGCGGTATTGTTGGATGAAGCGGCCCAGACCAACCTTACATGACCACGTTCATGAGACCGGTTCCACCGACAAACATGCAACTAGTTTTGCATAAAGGTGGCTGGCGGGTGTCTGTTTCTCCAAATTTAGTTGAATCGAATTTGACTGCGGCCAGTCCTTGTTGAAGGTTAAAACAACAAACTTTAGAAATCACCACTGTGGCTTTTGCGTAGGTAAGAACGGTTCTTGCTAGAAGCCCATAGGAGCCACGTAAAACTTGCAACAACAAAGTAGAGGACGTCTAACTTGTTTTTGCAGGGCATGTTGTGATGTGATATGGTCAAGCCATGATGTGATATACGTTATTGTATGTGATGATCATGTTTTGTAATAGTTATCGGCAACTGGCAGGAGCCTTATGGTTGTCGCTTTATTGTATGAAATGCAAACGCCATGTAATTGCTTTACTTTATCACTATGCGTTAGGGATAGTTGTAGAAGCAATAGTTGGCGAGACGACAACGATACTACGATGGAGATCAAGGTGTCATGCCAGTGACGGTGGAGATCATGACGGTGCTTTGGAGATGGATATCAAAGGCACATCATGATGATGGCCATATCATATCACATGTTTTGATTACATGTGATGTTTATCTTTTATGCATCTTATTGTGCTTAGTATGGTGGTAGCATTGTAAGATGATCCCTCACTAAAATTTCAAGGTATAAGTATTCTCCATGAGTATGCACCATTGCGACAGTTCGTCGTGCCCAGGCACCACGTGATGATTGGGTGTGATAAGCTCTATGTTCACATACAACAGGTGCAAGACAGTTTTGCACATGCAGAATACTCGGGTTAAACTTGACGAGCCTAGCATGTGCAAACATGGCCTCGGAACACTTGAGGCCGAAAGGTCGAACGTGAATCATATAGTAGATATGATCAACATAGAGATGTTCACCATTGATGACTACTCCATCTCACGTGATGATCAGACATGGTTTAGTTGATTTGGATCATGTGATCATTTAGATGACTCGAGGGATATCTATCTAAGTGGGAGTTCTTAAGTAATATGATTAATTGAACTTAATTTACCATGAACTTAGTCCTGATAGTATTTGCATATCTATGTTGTAGATCAATAACTCGCGTATAGCTCCCTGTTTTATTTTTGATATGTTCCTAGAGAAAACTAAGTTGAAAGATGATAGTAGCAGTGATGCGGATTGGGTCCGTGATCTGAGGATTATCCTCATTGCTGCATAGAAAAATTATGTCCTTGATGCACCACTAGGTGACGAACCGGTTGCAGGAGCAGATGCAGACGTTATGAACATTTTGCAAGCTCAGTATGATGACTACTTGATAGTTTAGTGCACCATTCTTTAGGGCTTAGAAATGGGACTTCAAAAATGTTTTGAATGCCATGGAGCTTATGAGATGTTCCAAGAAGGTGAAAATGATAGTTCGGACTCATGCCCATGTTAAGAGGTATGAGACCTCTGACAAGTACTTTGCCTATAAGATGAAGGAGAATAGCTCAGCTAGTGAGCATGTGCTCAGAATGTCTGGGTACTACAATTGCTTGAATCAAGTGGGAGTTAATCTTCCAGATAAGATAGTGATTGACATAGTTCTCTAGTCACTATCACGAAGTTACTAGAACTTCATGATGAACTATAATATGCAAGGGATGACGAAATAAAGAAATAACATCAAGTGTTGATGGTTAACAAGACCACTAGTTTCAAGAAAAAGGGTCAAGGGAAATAAAGGAAAACTTCAAAAAGAATGGCAAGAAAGTTGCCACTCCCATGAAGAAACCAAAAGCTGGACCTGCTACCTCTTGAGCTTGCGTTGGTTTTTCCATTGGAGAGGAAATGGTGATGCAGCAAATTAGAGTAAGTATTTCCCTCAGTTTTGAGAACCAAGGTATCAATCCAGTAGGAGACAACGCGACAAGCCACCGAATACCTGCACAAACAAACACCAACTTGTACCCAACACGATAAAGGGGTTGCCAATCCCTTCACGGTTATTTGCAAAGTGAGATCTGATATAGATGGATAAACGGTAAAGTAATATTTTTGGTATTTTTGGTTTATGGAATGGAAAGTAAAAGATTACAAAGAAAGTAAATCGGAAACTAAAATTATAAATTGGAAACTTATATGATGGAAAATAGACCCGGGGGCCATAGGTTTCACTAGAGGCTTCTCTCATGGTAGAAATTATTACGGTGGGTGAACAAAGTACTACTGAGCAATTGATAGAAAAGCACAAAGTTATGACGATATCTAAGGCAACGATCATGAATATAGGCATCACGTCCATGTCAAATAGACCGAAACGGTTCTGCATCTACTACTATTACTCCACACATCGATCGACTCCTGCCTGCATCTAGAGTATTAAGTTCATAAGAATAGAGTAACACATTAAGTAAGACGACATGATGTAGCGGGATTAACTCAAGCAATATGATGAAAACCCCATCTTGTTATCCTCGATGGCAACAATACAATACATGCCCTGCTTCCCCTACTGTCATTGGGAAAGGACACCGCAAGATTGAACCCAAAGTTAATCACTTCTCCCATTGCAAGAAAAACCAATCTAGTTGGCCAAACCAAATCGATAGTTCGAAGAGACTTGCAAAGATATCAAATCATGCATATAAGAATTCAGAGGAGATTCAAATAATATTCATAGATAAGCTGATCATAAATCCACAATTCATCGGATCTCGTGAAAAACACCGCAAAAGAGTATTACATCGAATACATCTCCAAGAACATTGAGGAGAACATGGTATTGGGAATCAAAGAGAGAGAAGAAGCCATCTAGCTACTAGCTATGGACCCATAGGTCTATGGTAAACTACTCACACTTCATAGGAGAGGCAATGGTGTTGATGTAGAAGCCCTTCGTGATCAAATCCCCCCCGGCAGGATGCCAGAAAAGGTCCCTAGATGGGATCTCATGAGTACAAAAGGTTGTGGCGGTGGAAAAGTGGTTTCGTGGCTCCCTTGGAAGTTTTCGGGGTATATGAGAATATATAGGAGGTAGATCTAGGTCAGGGGGTCACCGAGGGGCCGACAAGGTGGGGGGGGGGGCTACCCCCTGGGCGCTCCCTCCACCCTTGTGGTCGCCTCGTGGCTCTTCTGACTTGCACTCCGAGTCTCCTGGGTGTCTTCTGGTCCAAGAAAAATCATCGCGAAAGTTTTATTCAGTTTGGACTTCGTTTGGTTTTCCTTTTCTGCGAAACTCTAAAACAAGGAAAAACAGAAAGTGGCACTAGCACTGGGCTCTAGGTTAATAGGTTAGTCCCAAAAATCATATAAAATAGCATATTAATGCATATAAAACTTCCAAAATAGATAATATAATAGCATGGAATAATAAAAAAATATAGATACACTAGAGACGTATCAGGACCCAAGCCTGAAATTGAGTGCTTCTACTTCGAAGGAAATGGTCACTGGAAGTGGAACTGCCCCAAACATTTGGCGGATAAGAAGGATAACAAAGTGGACAAAAGTATATTTGATATAGAGATTATTGATGTGTACCTTACTAGTGTTCGTAGTAGCACCTGGGTATTTGATACTAGTTCAGTTGCTAAGATTAGTAACTCGAAACAGGAGTTACAGAATGAACATAGACTAGTTAAGGGCGAGGTGACGATGTGTGTTGGAAGTAATTCCAAGGTTAATAAGATCACCATCGCACACTCCCTCTACCTTCGGGATTAGTGTTGGGCCTAAATAAATGTTATTTGGTGTTTGCGTTGAGCATGAATATGATTGGATGATGTTTATTGCAATATGGTTATTCATTTAAGTCGGAGAATAATTGTTGTTCTGTTTACATGAATAAAACCTTCTATGGTCAAACACCCAGTGTAAATGGTTTATTGAATCTGATTGTGGTGACACACATATTCATAATATTGATGCCAAAAGATGCAAAATTGATAATCATAGTGCAATATATTTGTGGCACTGCCGTTTAGGTCATATTGGTGTAAAGTGCATGATGAAACTCCATGCAAATGGGCTTTTGGAATCACTTGATTATGAATCATTTGATGCTTGCGAACCATGCCTCATGGGCAAGATGACTAAAACTCCGTTCTCCGAAACAATGGAGCGAGCTACTGACTTATTGGAAATAATACATACCGATGTATGCGGTCCGATGAGTGTTGACAATTGAGGCTCGCGGTGGGTATCATTATTTTCTAGCCTTCAGAGATGATTTGAGCAGATATGGGTATATCTACTTAATGAAACACAAGTCAGAAACATTTGAAAAGTTCAAAGAATTCAGAGTGAAGTGGAGAATCATCCTAACAAGAAAATAAAGTTTCTACGATCTGATCACGCAGACGAATATTTGAGTTACGAGTTTGGCCTTCATTTAAAACAATGTGGAATAGTTTCACAACTCACGCCACCTGGAACACCACAACGTAATGGTGTGTCCGAACGTCGTAACCGTAATTTATTAGATATAGTGTGATCTATGATGTCTCTTACCGACTTACCACTATCATTTTGGGGTTATGCATTAGAGACATCTACATTCACTATAAATAGGGCAATGTCTAAATGCGTTGAGATGACACCGTATGAACTGTGGTTTGGCAAGAAACCTAAGCTGTCATTTCTTAAAATTTGGGGTTGTGATGCTTATGTGAAAAAGCTTCAGCCTGATAAGCTCGAACCCAAATCGAAGAAGTGTGTCTTCATAGGATACCCAAAAGAAACTGGTGGGTACACCTTCCATCACAGATCCGAAGGCAAGATCTTTGTTGCTAAGAATGGATCCTTTCTAGAGAAGGAGTTTCTCTCGAAAGAAGAGAGTGGGAGGAAAGTAGAACTTGATGAGTTAATTGTACCTTCTCTCGAATTGGAAAGCAGCTCATCACAGAAAACCGTTCCCATGATGCCTACACCAACTAGAGAGGAAGCTAATGATAATGATCATGAAACTTCATATCAAGTTACTACTGAACCTCATAGGTCAACCAGAGCATGTTCCACACCAAAGTGGTACGGGAATCCTGTTCTGGAAGTCATGTTGCTAGACCATGACCAACCTATGAACTATGAGGAAGCGACAATGAGCCCAGATTCTGATAAATGGCTTGAGGCCATGAAATATGAGATAGGATCCATGTATAAGAACAAAGTGTGGACTTTTGTTGACTTGCCCGATGATCGGCAAGCCATAGAGAATAAATGGATCTTCAAGAAGATGACTGATGCTGATGGTAATGTTACTGTCTACAAAGCTCGACTTGTCGTGAAAGGTTTTCGACAAGTTCAAGGTGTTGACTACGATGAGATTTTCTCACTCGTAAGGATGCTTAAGTCTGTCCGAATCATGTTAGCAATTGCCGCATTTTATGAAATCTGGCAAATGGATGTCAAAACTGCATTCCTTAATGGATTTCTTAATGAAGAGTTGTATATGATGCAACCAAAAGGTTTTGTCGATCCTAAAGGTGCTAGCAAAGTGTGCAAACTCCAGTGATCCATCTATGGACTGGTGCAAGCATCTTAGAGTTGGAATATACGCTTTGATGAGGTGATCAAAGCATATGGTTTTATACAGACTTTTGGAGAAGCCTATATTTACAAGAAAGTGAGTGGGAGCTCTGTAGCATTTCTAATATTATATGTGGATGACATATTGTTGATTGGAAATGATATAGAATTTCTGGATATCATAAAAGGATACTTGAATAATAGTTTTTCAATGAAAGACCTCAGTGAAGCTACTTAAATATTGGGCATCAAGATCTATAGGGATAGATCGAGACACTTAATAGGACTTTCACAAAGCACATACCTTGATAAAGCTTTGAAGAAGTTCAAAATGGACCAGTCAAAGAAAGGGTTCTTGCCTGTATTACAAGGTTTGAAGTTGAGTTAGACTCACGACCCGACCACGACAGAATATAGAGAGAAAATGAAAGTCATTCCCTATGCCTTGGTCATAGGTTCTATAATGTATGCCATGCTGTGTACCATACCTATTACACCTTGCCATGAGTTTGGCAAGGGGGTACAATAGTGATCTAGGAGTAGATCACCGGACAACGGTCAAAATTATCCTTAGAGGACTAAGGAAATATTTCCTGGTTATGGAGGTGATAAAGAGTTCGTCGTAAAGAGATACGTCGATGCAATCTTTGACACCAATCTGGATGACTCTGAGTCTTGATCTGGATACATATTGAAAGTGTGAGCAATAAGCTAGAGTAGTGTAACACCCACAATGCGGCTATATCTCCCATGTGTTGGGGCACGACTTAGAGGCATAGCCGCATGGTAGGTCTGTCGCAAGAGGGGTAATCTTCACACAATCCCATGTACTAAATAAGAAAGGGATAAAGAGTTGGCTTACAATCGCCACTTCACACAATACATAAATAATCCATACATCATCCAAAGCACAATCAAAGGTCCGACTACGGAACCAAAATAAAGAAAGACAACCCCAAATGCTAGATCCCCGATCGTCCCAACTGGGCTCCACTACTGATCAACAGGAAACGAAACAACACAACGATCAAGATCTTCATCGAGCTCCTACTTGAGCTCGGTTGTGTCATCTGCACTGGGATCATCGACACCTGCAACTGTTTGGAAGTATCTGTGAGTCACGAGGACTCAGCAATCTCACACCCGTGAGATCAAGACTATTTAAGCTTATGGGTAGGAAAGGGTAGTGAGGTGGAGCTGCAACAAGCACTAAGCATATATGGTGGCTAACATACGCAAATAAGAGCGAGAAGAGAAGCAATGCAACGGTCAAGAAGCTAGAAGCGATCAAGAAGTGATCCTGAAGCTACTTACGTTCAAGAATAACACAACGCCGTGTTCACTTCCCAGACTCCGCTGGAAAGAGACCATCATGGCTACACACATGGTTGATTCTTTTTAATTAAGTTAAGTGTCAAGTTCTCTACAACCGGATATTAACAAATTCCCATCTGCCACATAACCGCGGGCACAGCTCTCGAAAGTTTATACCCTGTAGGGGTGTTCCAACTTAGCCCATCACAAGCTCTCACAGTCAATGAAGGATATTCCTTCTCCCAGGAAGATCCGATCAGACTCGGAATCCCGGTTACAAGACATTTCGACAATGGTAAAACAAGACCAGCAAAGCCACCCGATGTGCCGATGTTGGGACCCCGATTCTAAGTCACACCAATCTAGCATGTAACACCGCATATCACTTTTCTGTCTCACGCACGGTATTCCCACGGGTTTTGGCTTACCATGGCCCGGGACCGTTTGCGCCTTTTGGCTCACGTATATGATAGTGTCGCTAGCATCCATATGACAGAGAACCTGGGCCGACATGACTAGTCGTGAACCCAAAGTGGCACTAACTTACGGGGACAGGCATACATGAAACAACATCGAGCATGTCGGTCAGCAGCATGTGAATCCGGGCTGTAGCAACTGGGCTAACAGGACTCCGGGAACCCGGGCTGTAGCAGGCTAGGGAGAACTCTAGATGTCACCGCGTGACATTTCCCCGAAGGGACAGACACAGGAACGAAGTGAATCACATGCCGGCCAGTAAGTGTTCCGGAGCAGTAGTGCTCGGCTAGCAGGACTCCGGTAAACCGGGCTGTAGCGGACTACCATGGCTCGGTGGAAGCACTAGACTACATTTCCCCATAAGAGAGGCTACCAAGGATAGACAACTAGGTTGTCGGATAACACACATAGCAATACACGTTACACGTACGCATAACATGCAAGTATGTGCTGTACAACATGGCATCACAACATAACGCAAACTCATATAGATAAAGGCCCAGAAGAGCCACATAGCATTAAATACAAACAGGGGTCACATGACCCATCATTCAGAGCATACAAGCAATGGAAGCATTACATGTCTGAGTACATACAACTACAAAAGAAAAAGGCTGAGAAGCCTGACTATCTACAAGACCCTCCCAAGGGCACAAGATCGTAGCTGAGGTAACAAGCTACTCGTCGAAGTCCAAGCGGAACTACTAGTAAGACCGAAGTCTCCGCTGCAAAAACATAAATAAAGCAACATGAGTACAAAGGTACTCAGCAAGACTTACATTAGCTCCTATCATACATGCATTTGTATCAAGAAGGTAACGTGGGGTTTAGTCGCAGCAAGCCAACTTTGACTCAGTGGCTATCCTGTACTACAACTGTCGGATTTCGGGTTCCGGCAGACCCTTGAGGTTCGAACACTGGGGTGCACGCGGAGATTTCACCTTCTACCTACCTGCACCCCTCCGCCTCGCTAAGATCTAAGCTATGGAAAGAACAACACAAGAGACACATGGTTTATACTGGTTCGGGCCACCGTTGTGGTGTAATACCCTACTCGAGTGTGTGATGTGGTGGATTGCCTCTTGGGCTGATGATGATGAGCAATACAAGGAAGAATAGCCTCGCGAGGGTCTGTTCTTGGCTGGGGCGATGAACTGCTGGGAGGAGTTCAATCACCCTTCTCTCTCTCTCTCTCTCTCTCTCTTCTCGATTCTCTCTCCGATTTCGATCCGATCTCCGATCTCTCCTCTACCCTGTGGGTGGCTAGTCCTATTTATAGGCAAAGGCCCTGGGCCTCTTCCCAAATATTGAGCGGGAAGGGAGCCAACAATTGGCCATTTTGAAGGGGAACATCTGGTACACTTATCCTGACTAAAGTTGGTTCTCGCCTGCCAAAGGCTCTGGTGGTGACGCTGGCTTGGGCTCCACAATGACTTCCTCCCTGCCGTTGGACTGGTCTTGGTCTTGTTGCACCAAAACGGGTGCCTTTGCTTGATGCTCTCGCCTGCGCTTGCTCCCTTTGCACCAAAGAGGAAAGGAGGACACTGCACGGCTGGCGCCCGCCTGGTGCCTTTGGTCGTCATGGCTTGCGTCACGGGCACCTTGTGAGGTACCCCGCCTTGATCTCTCCGCCTCCTCGCGAGTCAGCCTGATGAGGCCGTGCCTGAGGAAGCTCTGTGTCGTCCGCCCCGCGAGGCTTGGCCCCTCGCGAGGGTCTTGGGTCTGTGTTGATGAAGACGGGCCGTGCTAGGCCCCCTTTGAGTCACGCCGCAGGCCGCAGGCAGGCAAGTCTGGGGACCCCCGTTCCCAGAACGCCGACAGTAGCCCCCGAGCCCAAGGCGCGTCCGGACTTGGCCGTGCAGGGAGGCGAAAGGGCAAGAGCGAAGCGCCGCGGGCCCTAACAGCCTGCGGCCTTGGGCGTCGCGTGGCGGTTGACTGGACGTGGGCGCCTCAACAACCGTGTGAGTTGATAAGGGAGCGGCATCTGCCTAGGCTTTGCTTTTTGCTTTCTCCGGTTGCTGCTCAGATCCCCTTTCTTGCGCCTCTCCTTCCTTCCTCCAAAATTTCCAGATCTACTTCGACCGCGTGACCTAGGAAGCCATGGCGCCTCGTCAGTCCCCGGCCGGAGCTTGGTACTCGTCTGCCCTGGACTCGCCGAACGTGTCTGAGGCGAGCCTCGCCCGGTTGCGCTGGATGGCGGCGGCGCAGGGCATCGACGGGGCGAAGGTGTTCAAGGCCGGCTCCGCCACCCCTGAGGGCCAAGGGAGCACCTTCTATCCGTTCTTTGTAAGCGCCATTGCTGCTGGCCTGGTGCCTCCCTTCTCGGAGTTCTTCTTCTCTGTCCTCCACCATTATAAGCTACAGGCTTTGCATCTCCACCCCAACTCCGTCCTTCTCCTGGCAATCTTCGCCTATTACTGCGAGGCTCACGTTGGGGTGCAGCCCTCAGTGGCCTTGCTACGCCACTACTTCTACCTCCAGACCTCTCACGGTCCTGCTTCCGCGTGCGCGAGCTTCATCGCGTACGGTGGCGCCATTGCCATTTCGAACCCCGGGAAAAGGATTGAGGGCTTCAGGAGCAAGTGGGTCTTGGCAGATGCTGGGCGCATCCACCCTCGGTTGATCTTGCCCACGGAGCAACCCACGAGCTCCAGCGATTGGGGTCGAGCGGAGCTCGCGGACCCTCGCGCGAAGCTGGTGTTGGAGAAGATGGACGCGGATCTGAGGCCGGCCAACATGGCGGCGGCGAAGCTGACCGGCGCATCGCTGCTGAGGGAATTCCTGGAGCACCAGCTGGCTCCGCTTCGGCAGTACTCACTTCCGATGTGGAGGCCCCATCCGAGCCCCGCGGCCTTGGCCGATGAAGATCTGGCTGCGGTCCTCCAATCTCTGGTCGGGGGCGATGTGGCGAGGTTGGAGGGCGCTCCTACGCCCTTGTTCCTTCGCGACGACTGGGAGCAGGTAGTGGAGTCCATGCTCGTCTTCAACGGGGATGGGCCCGTGCCCATGGAAACTCCCAGGGAATCGGTGGACGTGTCCTCCGACGACTCCAGCGAAGAGGAGGAAGGAGGGGAGCGGGAAAAAGGGCCTGACTCCGAGGCGACTGACGGAGAGTCGAGGGCTCCCCTCCCCCGTCGCAGGTCCCGCGCTCTCCGCCTCTCTCCGAGCGATGACAACGAGGATGATGACGAGCAGGGTCGCGGGAGCTTGCCCCCGAACCCGAAGAAGGACAGGACCGGGCTAATCTCCCGCGGGTCTGCCCCGACCCCGAGGCGGACCGCAGATGCGCCTTCCGCTCCCGAGCTTCCCAAGGTTGACCCTTCCAGCCGGCTTTCAGGCTTCAAATTTGGCCGGAGGCTGCCTGAGCTCACTGGCGACGACCCGTAAGCGTTTGATTCTTGTCTTTATTTCTTGTTTTGCTGCTGAGGCTTGATGTCCACATCTTTTGGACAGGCTGGCGCCCGCAGCAAAGAAGCCAAAGGGAGCTCCTGAGGTTCCATCCGTGGCAGCGCCTCTGCCCACGAAGGAAGGTGACCGTGATGCACGGGCTTCTCCTTCCTGGTCGTCCTCGCGAGGCCTGGCTGAGCCGGCTGGGGCGAGCTCAGCCCCCATGGCCCAAGTGACTCCCGAGGTGCCTTTGCCTGCTGCCGCCACTACAGCCATTGGGGCGCAGCAGGCTCTGCCTCAGGATGCTGTGGTCGCGCTGCCGCCTTGTCCTCCTACTCCACCGACTGCTGTTTCTCTAACTCCTCCTGCCATTCTGGATCATGCTACTGCTGAGCTGGACCGGCTGCGGCAGGATCTTCTTGGCGCCGACCATCTCTTGGTGGCCGGGCGCTTGGAGCTGGCTTCAGGATGGATTCGCTCCGACGCTTTGATTCGGGCGGCGCTGGTCCAGGCCTTGACGGCTTGCGATGAGGAGAGGCAGGCCGTCCTTGAGGCGAAGGCTGCTTGTGATGCAGCCCTGGGGGAGGTGGTCGACGTCCGTGGTCACTGCAAGGTGCTGGAGGATGAGCTGCAAGGCCTGCGGGACCAGCTCGCGAAAGAGGCCCGCCTTCGCCAGGAGCAGGAAGAAGGCATGAAGGCTCGCGAGGCGGCCATCAAGGAGAGTGAGGTCAAGCTCAGGAGGCGCCGTGACCACCTAGGCGCGCTGGAGCAGGAGTTGGGGGCGAGGAAGGTCGAGCTGGACGACAAGGCCTAGGTTCTTGCCGAGGACCGCGTGGCCTTCACGGAGATGGAGGCGAAGGCTCGCTGGCGCCGAGGACGGCCCCGCCAAGCTGCTTCCCTTCCTGGTTCGCGCTCTTGAAGATGTCACCCTTGGCCTTGGCCCCACGGCCGAGGCCGAGGCGCGTGTCCTGTCTTCTGCAGCGCTGACGCGGGTCCTTACCCACATCTACCTTCGTGATCCCGGCGTCGACCTCGACAGCCTGCTGGAGCCAGTAAGCGGCGAGCGTGCCGCTGCCGCTGCCGAGGCCGTGAAGGGTCGCGCGGAGGCTCTGCTGGGGAAGTTCCGGGATTTCAGCACCAAGCCGAAGCAAGGCGCTGCCGACCCCTCTGCTCCATGAGGCGAACCCACTCCGCGCTGCTCCACCGCCGACAAGTGACTCCGTTGTGGCTCTTGTCCTGCCTTTAATTCCTGCACACGTATCATGCCTCGGGGAGGCGTTTAAACTTGCGTTTGGCATTGAGATAACAGTGTGGACTGTAATATTTGCTTTTGAATTCCTTGAAATTTACGCTTTTCCTTCCTACTTGCTTATGTTCTACGCCGGCAGAGCCCGGCCCTGCGCATACCTCAGCCGCCGTTAGCCCCGACCGGAAACCAGGACGGGACCAAGGAGTGAGGGGCTACGTGACAAGTTAGGCTCCTGAGTCGCGATGCTCAGGAGTCCCCCTTGGCGCACGAACAACAAGTAGGGAGGTGTGATGTGGGTGGATCTACCGTTCTACGTCTGCAAAGCCCGGCCGCGCGCATACCTCAACCACCATTAGCCTTTCGGAACTAAGGAGTGAGGGGCTACGTGATTAGTTAGGCTCCTGAGTCGCGATGCTCAGGAGTCCCCCTTGACGCTCAAACGGCCTTCGTACCTTGGCTCCGCTCGGGGAGAGACGCGCGACGAACCAGGCCCGGGGGGCCTGGTTGGGTGGCGTGCGTCTGGGTGTGACCCAGGCGCAGCCCCCGTGCCCAGCCCCCTCGCGCGGCACTCCTGAGGGGAGGCGTTACGATGAGGCTAGACACTGAGCTCTGGGCTCCCTGAGATTGAGTCGGCCCGGGGGCCGCCCTCAGTTGTTTATCACCAGCGCGGAGCATAGCGCTTTCGTATGCGTACGGGCATAGCCGCTCCTCGGCAGTGTTGTCAGCCAGCGCGGAGCATGGTGCTTCCACTGGTACGTGGGAGGGGGCTCCCCTCCGGGAGGAGCCCCCGGGGCGTGTACAGCCCCGCCCTGACACGTGGCTGGCACGGTAGGGCCTGGCGAGGTGTATCTGGGCACCCGTGAGCCAGCGCGGGACTCACGAGGCCCTACCTCTAGGCGGGTTGCGCCTGGCACTGGGCCTTATCTTGTGATGTGTCCCTGCAAATTTGGTTAGATGCCGGCACTCTACGTCGTCGGGTCCCGGCCCTCGAGCTGGTCTCAGCCGTCGCTGGTATGCCAGGTCGCGATGCCATGGACAAGGCCAGAGGGTGAGGGCTGGAGAGCCAGTAAGAGCCCTGAGTCGTGATGCTTAGGTACCCCCCCTTTAACGTGCAAGTGGTCGGCATGGAGAAGAAGAGGTGCCATGGACAGGCATCAAATAATCAAGCATGGTGGGTCGAACGCATAGCCGGAAATAAACGCAAAAGGGGATACATGCCGCTGGGTCTGGCCCGAGAGACTTGGGGGATGATGCAGCCCGAGGGGCGCCCCCAACAAGGTAAGCTAACAACATAAAATAAAAGGGATACATGCCGCATGGACGGACCCACGCGGCCTGGGAATAATGCAGCCCTGGGGGGCGCTCCCAGCTGGAAATGAAACTTGAAAGATGTCACCTGATGATGTTGAGGATGAAGGAGTGTTGGCGTAGCAGACTCGGTGGGCTGCGGAAGCCGATACTCACGAGCCCCCAGGCCAGGGGCCTCGGGAGGCTCCAGAGGCGCTGGTGGCTCCTCGCGAACCATCTCCATCTCCACCAGGGCTGCGGAATGCCTGGCCTCTTGAGCCTCCATGATGCCCCTCATGAGGCGCTGGTACGTGGCAGTCGCGTTCGGCAAGCCGTAAGGCATGCGAACATAGCTGTGGGGTGGACCTTCGCAGCGCCCAACTCGCGAGGGCCAGAGGCGCTCCAGAGAGGCGACTCGATTGAGCCCTGGTATGTCGATGCAGACGCGCAGCCCACCATCCTCGCCTGGATGGGGAGCCACAGCTGGTAGGCGGCGGTCGCCTCTCATGACTCTTGACTCCTGTAGCTCCTGAATGGCCTTGCTGACGAACTCCTGAGGGTCTGGCCCTCCTTGCCTTACTCCTTCTTGAGGGAAACGTGCTTCGAAACATGCCTCCATGTGGTGCCCAAGCGCCTCCCTCGTGACCTTAGCCAGGTCGGTGGCCCTCCAGGGGAGAGCCCCCGAGCCCTGCCTGAGGAGGGCGCCGGGCGCGCTTTCCTATGCGATGGAAGGAGGTTCCCCCTGGGCAGGCGCGGGCCCTGAGGGGCCTGCCTCCTGAGGGGCCGGGCCGGACGATGTCTTCTTCTTCTTGGGGGCGGTCTCGGGAAGCCTCCTGCTTCCGCGATCTGGGTCTTCCAGCGATGCGGCCTGAAAGGCTCGTTCCAGGGAACACACCGCGTCCTTCTCTTCACAGGGCACCGTGATGACTCCGCCACTTCCTGGCATCTTGAGGACGTTGTAGCCGTGGTGAGTTACGGCCATGAACTTGGCCAGCACTGGGTACCCAAGGATGGCGTTGTACGGCAGGCGAATGTGAGCGACGTCGAAGTCGATGAGCTCGGTGCGGTAGTTGTCGCGTGCCCCGAAGGTGACAGGGAGGCGGACCTGCGCAATCGGGACCGTGGAGCCGTCGGTGACTCCAGAGAAAGGCTTGGTTGGCTGAAGCTGGTTGTAGGGCACTTGGAGATTGTTGAATGTTTCCACGGACAGGACGTTGAGCCCTGCCCCGCCATCGATGAGGGTCCTGGTGACCACCATGTTGCTGATGATTGGGGAACAAAGCATCGGAAGGACTCTGGCTGTGGCAGCACACTTGAGCTGATCTGCTGAGCTGAACGTGATGGCGCACCCCGACCACCTGAGAGGGCGCATGGCTTCGAGCTTGGGGAGGACTGCATTCACTTCGCGGGCGAACTGCTTGAAGATGCGTTGAGAGGCCGGGGCTTGAGTCCCGCCCAGGATGCAGGCGATCGCGCGTGGCTCCTGGAAGCCCCCAGCCCCCTCGTCCTGATGGCGGTCCTCGTTTCTCCTTGGCTGCGGCGGCAACGGAGGGAGGCCTGCGTTGCCTGGCGGTCGATCCTCGTGAGGCTGATCCCTCCAGTCTCCCTCGCGAGGCGGGTCTTGCCAGCGATCCTCGCGAGGTCGATCGCGCCACCCTTGGCGCGGGCAGCGGTCTTCCCAGCGTCCTGCGTTCCTTCCTCCTCCTCGACCGTAGCCCCGGTCACCGCGGTCGGGGCGACGGCCGATCCTTCCTTCTCGCACGGCTCGGAGCTCTTGACATTCGTTGGTGTTGTGGGTGTGGAGGTCGTGGTACACACAGTACCGACTGCCCTTGGAAGATTCGGGCTGATCTGTGCCCCGCTTGGTGTCTGGTTCTGCTGCGAGCACAGCAGCCCCCTTGCACTTCACATCCTTGGCCTTGGGCTTCTTCTCTTCTGGGTCCGCGGCAGGCAGCTCGAGGAGGGAGAGACGCCCTTCTTCAGCCCTGGCACACTTGGTTGCCAAGTTGAACAACTCCAAGGAAGTGCATAAGTCTTCATGCATCGCCAGCTCCTCCTTCATCTTGACATCGCGCACGCCGTCGGAGAAGGCTGAGATGATGGCCTCCTCGGTCACCTTGGGAATCTTGAGGCGTGCGTTCTTGAAGCTATGGATGTACTTCTGCAGGGTCCCTCCGGGTTGTTGCTTGATGCGGCGCATGTCGCTCTCGGCGGGTGGCCGGTCGCGAGTACCTTGGAAGTTGGCGATGAAGCGGGTGCGCATCTCGTCCCAGGAGGAGATCGTGCCTGGAGCCAGGTTCAGGAGCCAGGTGCGGGCCCCATCCTTGAGCGCCATGGGAAACTAGTTCGCCATGACCTTCTCGTCTCCGTTGGCAGCTTCGATGCCCAGCTCATAGAGCTGGAGGAACTCCGCAGGATCGGCCGTGCCGTCGTAACGAGGAGGCAGGTCTGGCTTGAACTTGCCGGGCCACGCGATGCTGCGTAGCTCAGTGGTGAAGGCACGATAGCCTGCTGTGGCCACGGGAGGCCTTGGGTGATGGAGAGCTTGGTCTTGCATATCCTCACACGCTGCAGCTGGGAGCAGCGCGGGGTCTTGACGTGCGGGAGCAGGAACATGGTCGCGACGTGCTGGAGCAGGGAGCGCCCGGGCAGCTTCTTGCGGGCGAGGGACTTCTTGGCAGCTCTGCTCTTGCCGCGCTGGCACCTGACGGAGCGGGTTCCTCCCAGGGGCCACGCGCCCTGGAGCCATGGCGCCTTCCTAAGGAGGAGGCGGCTGGGGCACCCCCGTAGCTTCGTCGCCCGCGCAGGGCGGGGTGCGGTGCAGCGGAACGGACGGCGCAGGAGAGCCCCCTGTGGCGCGGACAAGCTCGGCGACGCGGTCGAGCCATTCTTCATAGACGTCGTCGACGGGATGGTAGCGCAGGAGCTCGTTTGGCGCGATGAGCGCAGCTCGAGCCTCCATGGGTGCGCGGAGCGCGCGGGACGAAGAACCAGCTGGGATGAGCGAGGGAGTAGCGGTGCGGCCGTGTTGCCGCACGGACGGATGCTGAGACGACGCTTGCTGCTCGTCCCCCGCCGGGCCGGTGGCGGCGTTGACGGCAGGTGACGGGGAACGGCGAGGACGCCCGCCGAGAGGAGCCGTCTGGGCGACGCGGGAAGCGAGAGCAGCCCGACGCTCGGCGCGGGCCCGACGAGCGTCATACATGGACGCGATGGTCGGAGGAGAACGAGGTGGTGGAAGACGAATTCCGGCGCACCCCTACCTGGCGCGCCAAATGTCGGATTTCAGGTTCCGGCAGACCCTTGAGGTTCGAACACTGGGGTGCGCGCGGAGATTTCACCTTCTACCTACCTGCACCCCTCTGCCTCGCTAAGATCTAAGCTATGGAAAGAACAGCACAAGAGACACATGGTTTATACTAGTTCGGGCCACCGTTGTGGTGTAATACCCTACTCCAGTGTGTGCTGTGGTGGATTGCCTCTTGGGCTGATGATGATGAGCAATACAAGGAAGAACAGCCTCGCGAGGGTCTGTTCTTGGCTGGGGCGATGAACTGCTGGGAGGAGTTCAATCACCCTTCTCCCTCTCTCTTCTCTATTCTCTCTCCGATTTCGATCCGATCTCCGATCTCTCCTCTACCCTGTGGGTGGCTAGTCCTATTTATAGGCAAAGGCCCTGGGCCTCTTCCCAAATATTGAGCGGGAAGGGTGCCAACAATTGGCCATTTTGAAGGGGAACATCTGGTACACTTATCCTGACTAAAGTTGGTCCTCGCCTGCCAAAGGCTTTGGTGGTAACGCTGGCTTGGGCTCCACAATGACTTCCTCCCTGCCGTTGGACTGGTCTTGGTCTCGTTGCACCGAAACGGGTGCCTTTGCTTGATTCTCTCGCCTGCGCTTGCTCCCTTTGCACCAAAGAGGAAAGGAGGACACTGCACGGCTGGCGCCCGCCTGGCGCCTTTGGTCGTCATGGCTTGCGTCACGGGCACCTCGTGAGGTACCCCGCCTTGATCTCTCTGCCTCCTCGCGAGCCAGCCTAATGAGGCCGTGCCTAAGGAAGCTCCGTGTCATCCGCCCCGCGAGGCTTGGCCCCTCACGAGGGTCTTGGGTCTGTGTTGATGAAGACGGGCCGTGCTGGGCCCCCTTTGAGCCACGCCGCAGGCCGCAGGCAGGCAAGTCTGGGGACCCTCGTTCCCAGAACGCCGACAACAACTGCTGGTAACTCTTTTGAGGTGGCGCACACGAGTCCACTAATCACCACATCAATACTGTACTATGGATTCATTCCCGTCTCCCTACGAGAAGGCCATTCATAGCACTCACACTTGTCTTGAGCATTTTAGAGTATCCACTTCAAGTTGTCTATGTACCACGTAAGCATCCAAGAAGTCCATAACCGCGGACCCGACTATTCTAATAGATCATGAAAACCCTGTAGGGGTGTACTTCTTCACACATGCTCTCGCCACTTACAGCCATGTACACGTCATGTATCTCGGCAACCTTCAAGCGAAAGCCTGGCGAGGGAGTCAGCCATGACCTAACTAACCACGCAAGACTCTAGTCCAGGTTTATCGCCTATTCGGGTTCCACCCGCAAGGAGATCCGGCCGTGGTTTCACACACGGACCCAAACGATGTGTGTAGGGTTCCTAAGCCCACCTTGCCGGATGGATCTACGCTTGGTACACCATGCCACTTGTGCCTAGTCTGTCCCAAGCCCACCTGTCTGGGTGCCACTTGGTAGACTACTAACACTACCTACAAACACCAGAAACTAGTTGCAACTCCTGGACAAAGATCAAGTTGGTTAATAAGTCGAGAGGAGCACTTAAGCATTCCAATGTGTGGTAGTAGCTAGTCATTGGACAACATACACAGAACTCAGTGCTTAAGGACGGTTCCAGTGAGACAACCCACCATGTACTCCTATAGGGCCTCTCACCACTACCTTTACCAAATCGTGTTCACGCACTTAACTCTCAGCACCAGAACATATCGTAACACTCCAATTCATTCCCAATGAATCAGACCTGACACAACTCTAAGCAATAGCAGGCATGGTAGGAACACAACATGGCTCAATCAACTCCTACACATGCTAGTGGGTTTCAACTAATTACTGTGGCAATGACAGGTCATGCAGAGGAATGGGTTCAACTACCGCAGCATAAAGTAGTAGTTGAATCCTTGTTGTCCTAATGCAATAAAAGAGAGCAGGAGCGAGAGAGTGGGATCATATCGGAATGAACAAGGGGGGTTTGCTTGCCTGATAAATCGACAGTAGAACACTACTCTTCAGATAGGTACTCTCGAACACTCTCCAGAGCAGGACCTATCGAGAAGAACGGTGCTGGCAATCAATACACAAGAATATGCAACAATATGATGCATGATCATGGCATGTAGATGTGATGTTGTTTGAGCTAATGCAGCTAGCATTCATTTGGATGAAGTCCATTTGAACCAACAATTCAAATGCAACTCCAAGTTAAGTCTTTATAAATGACATTTATATGTTTTCACCTATGCAGCAAGTATAAGTTGGTTTATCATGCATGAAACTGGTACAAATGGATAGATTGAATTTTTCTGATAATTTTTCATATATAAATTATTTCAATCTGAGCTACGGTTAAATTTCTATGAATTTTAGAAGTTTATATCATTTTCTGGATTTTCCTGATTTATTTTAATACCAGAAAATGAATAACCGCGTCAACATTACAGAGGCATGATGTCAGCGAGTCAACCGCGGCTGACCAGGTCAAACCTGATGTGTGGGGTCCACACGTCAGTCTCATGGTTAATTAACAGACTTAATTAATTGTCAAACTAATCCTAAACTAAAAATTAGCAGGGCCGGGCCCCACATGTCACTGACCCACACGGGTCAAGGCTGGGTCAACAGGGGGGTTAGACCCGGTCAATCCCATCGGCGTTTAGCCGCCGGCGAGGCCGAACGCGGCGGAGGGGCTCAGGATTGCCGCTCCGACGACCATTTGGGCGGCGGAGACCACGAGCGAGGATCCAGCGCTCATCCGCGTCATCTGGAGCAAGTGGGAGAGGCGGGGACGACCAGATTTCGCCGGAGCGGAGCTCGGGGCGGCGGCCAGAGTTCGGTGGCGTGCGGGCGCAGCGCTGCGGTGCACGGCAGGGGCTGCGGAGAGCCTCTACGGCCTCCTGGCGTCACCAGGAGCACGGTGACGCGCTTGGTTTGGGCGGAAGCGGGCCAGAACGACGATGGCGACATGGACGGCGGCGAGGTGCTCGCGGGCGTGGTGGTTGAGCTAGCTAGACGGGGCAAACGTGCACGAGGAGGAGGGGGAAACGAAGTAGAGCTTATGGCGGATCCAGCGGAGGCGTCAGCGAGCTCGGGGAAGCATTGGTGCGGTCGGAGCGTCGTCGGCGATCTCGGGCAGCCAGTGACGAAGACGATGGCGATGGCGGATGATACGTCTCCGTCGTATCTACTTTTCCAAACACTTTTGCCCTTGTTTGGACTCTAACTTGTATGATTTGAATGGAACTAACCCGGACTGACGCTGTTTTCAGCAGAATTGCCATGGTGTTGTTTTATGTGCAGAAAACAAATATTCTCGGAATGACCTAAAACTCCACGGAACATCTAAGAAAAAACAATAAAAAAATCCTCGCCAAAGATGATGACCAGGGGGCCCACACCCTTCTCACGAGGGTGGGGGGCGCGCCCCCCCTAGGGCGCGCCCCCTACCTCGTGGGCCCCCTGGAAACCCTCCGACGCCAACTCCAACTCTATATATTTGCTTTCGGAGAGAAAAAATAGGAGAGAAGAAATCATCACATTTTACGATACGGAGCCGCCGCCAAGCCCTAAATACTCTCGGGAGGGCTGATCTGGAGTCCGTTCGGGGCTCCGGAGAGGGGGATTCGTCGCCGTCGTCATCATCAACCATCCTCCATCACCAATTTCATGATGCTCACTGCCATGCGTGAGTAATTCCGTCGTAGGCTTGCTGGACAGTGATGGGTTGGATGAGATTTATCATGTAATCGAGTTAGTTTTGTTAGGGTTTGATCCCTAGTATCCACTATGTTCTGAGATTGATGTTGTTATGACTTTGTTATGCTTGATGCTTGTCACTAGGGCCCGAGTGCCATGATTTCAGATCTGAACCTATTATGTTTTCATGAATTTATGTGAGTTCTTGATCCTATCTTTCAAGTCTATAGTCACCTACTATGTGTTATGATCCGGCAACCCCGAAGTGACATTAATCGGGACCACTCTCGGTGATGACCATAGTTTGAGGAGTTCATGTATTCACTATGTGCTAATGCTTTGTTCCGGTTCTCTATTAAAAGGAGGCCTTAATATCCCTAAGTTTCCAATAGGACCCCGCTGCCACGGGAGGGTAGGACAAAAGATGTCATGCAAGTTCTTTTCCATAAGCACGTATGACTATATACAGAATACATGCCTACATTACATTGATGAATTGGAGCTAGTTCTGTGTCACCCTATGTTATGACTGTTACATGATGAACCACATCCGGCATAATTATCCATCACTGATCCGGTGCCTACGAGTTTTCCATATACTAGTTTACGCTTATTTACTTTCCCGCTGCTACTGTTACGATCACTACCAAATACCAAAAACATAACTTTTGCTGTCTTTACTTTTGTGGCGGCTACTACCACTATCATATTACTTTGCTATTGAACACTTTGCTACAGATACTAAGTTTCCAGGTGTGGTTGAATTGACAACTCAGCTGCTAATACTTGAGAATATTCTTTGGCTCCCCTTGTGTCGAATCAATAAATTTGGGTTGAATACTGTACCCTCGAAAGCTGTTGCGATCCCCTATACTTGTGGGTTATGAAGACTAATTTCTGGCGCCGTTGCCGGGGAGCATAGCTCTATTCTTTGAGTCACTTGGGATTTATATCTGCTTATCATTATGAAGAACTTGAGAGATCCAAAAATCAAGATCTATCCCTCAACTACGAGGGGAGGTAAGGAACTGCCATCTAGCTCTGCACTTGATTCACCTTCTGTTATGAGTAAGTTAGCGACACCTACACCTACTTCTGCTATTCGTTCTGATATGTCGCATGTTATTGATGATGCCACTTCTGCTATGCATGATACTTATGATGAAACTACTTCTATGCCTGATACTACTGTGCCCCTTGGTGAATTTCTTGATGAACAAATTGCTAGGGCTAGAGAAAAAGAAATTATTGAATCTGAATACGATGATGATAGTGATGATGAAAATATGCCTGTTATCCCTGAGGGCTATATTTTTGATATGGAATCTTCTGCCGCTATTTTAGCTTGCAAAGATAGATATGAGCTTAAGAGGTTATTAATTAAATGGAACAAAGAATCACTTAGAGATAAAATGAAACCCGACCCTGCTTTAGCTACTTCACCTATTTGTGCTCCTGTAAGGATTATGAATTCTCGGTTGATCCTGATATAATTACTTTGGTTGAATCTGATCCGTTTTATGGCTATGAATCTGAAACTGTTGTGGCACATCTTACTAAGTTAAATGAGATAGTTGACCTGTTTACTAATGATGAGAGATCGCGTTACTTTTATATACTCAAAATATTTCCGTTCTCATTAAAGGGTGATGCTAAGATATGGTTTAATTCTCTTGATCCTGGTTGTGTGCGTAGTCCCCAGGATATGATTTATTACTTCTATGCTAAATATTTCCCTGCTCATAAGAAACAAGCTGCTTTGAGGGAAGTATACAACTTTGTGCAAATTAAAGAAGAGAGTCTCCCACAAGCTTGGGGGAGGCTTCTCAAGTTACTTAATGCTTTGCCTGATCATCCTCTTAAGAAACCTGAAATACTTGATATCTTTTATAATGGACTAACCGATGCTTCCAGAGATTACCTGGATAGTTGTGCTGGTTCTCTTTTCAGGGAAAGAACACCGGATGAAGCTGAAATTCTATTGAATAATATGTTGACAAATGAAAATAATTGGGAACCTCCTGAGCCAGCTCCTGAGCCAACTCCTGCTCCAATTACTGAGCCAATTCTTAAACCAACTCCGAAGAAGAGAGGTATTCTATTTCTTAGTCCCGAAGATATGCAAGAGGCAAAGAAATCTATGAAAGAAAAAGGTATTAAAGCTGAAGACGTTAAGAATTTACCTCCTATTGAAGAAATACATGGTCTTAATATACCGCCTGTTGAAGAAACATATGATCTCAATTCTTTATTTACTGAAGAATCTCCTGACCCCGATATCCCGACACAGGTAGTAAAGGTAAATTCTCTCTATAGATATGATAAAGCTGAAGTCCCTCCTACTAAAATTTCTAGTCAGTGCTTGGATGAGTTTGATAACTTTATGTTTAAGCAAGACAACTTCAATGCTTATTTTGGTAGACAATTAAGAGAAAATGCTTACATGATTAGACGCTTGGGTGATTATATGGCTGATATTAAAGGTGAACTTAAACTTGTTAGCAAACATGCTTCTATGGTTACCACTCAAGTAGAACAAGTACTTAAGGCTAAAAAAGAAGTGCTTGATGAAATGAATAGTAAGAAAAATGATTATGCTGTTAGAGTGGCTACTAGAACTGGTAGAATGACTCAGGAACCTTTGTATCCTAAAGGCCACCCTAAGAGAATCGAGCAAGATTCTCAGAGAAATAATATTGATGTTCCTAGTTCTTCTAAAAAGAAGAAGAAGAAAAATGGTAGAACTGTGCAAACTTCTAGTGAACCTATTGCTGAACCACCTGATAATCCAAATGATATATCTATGTCTGATGCTGAAGCACAATCCGGTAATGAACATGAACCTAGTAAAAATATTAATGATGATGTTCATGATGATGCTCAACCTAGTATTGACCATGATGTAGAAATTGAACCTGCTGTTGATCTTGATAACCCACAATCAAAGAATCAACGTTATGATAAAAGAGACTTTGTTGCTACGAAACATGGTAAAGAAAGGGAACCTTGGGTTCAGAAACCCATGCCTTTTCCTCCAAAACCATCCAAGAAAAAGCATGATGAGGATTTTGAGCGCTTTGCTGAAATGATTAGGCCTATCTTTTTGCGTATGAGATTAACTGATGTGCTCAAAACAAATCCTTATGCTAAATATATGAAAGATATCATTAATAATAAAAGAAAAATACCAGAGGCTGAAATTTCCACCATGCTTGCTAATTATACTTTTAAGGGTGGAATACCTACTATACCTTGCTCCATTAAAGGAAATTATATTAAAACTACTTTATGTCATCTTGGAGCCAGTGTTAGTGTTATGCGTCTCTCTTTATATCGTAGACTTGACTTGAATAAGCTGACACCTACTAAAATATCTTTGCAAATGGCTGATAAATCAACTGCTATACCTGTCGGTATTTGTGAGGATGTGCCTGTTGTGGTTGCAAACGTTACTATTTTAACGGACTTTGTTATGCTTGATATTCCCGAGGATGATAGTATGTCTATTATTCTTGGAAGACCTTTTCTTAATACTGCAGGGGCTGTTATTGATTGCAACAAAGGCAATATCACTTTTCATGTTAATGGTAATGAGCATACGGTACACTTTCCGAGGAAACAACCTCAAGTTCATAGTATCAACTCTATTGGAAAAATTCCATCGATTATAATTGGAGGTTTTGAATTTCCTCTTCTTACTGTCAAGAAGAAATATGATATACTTATTATAGGGGATGTGCATATCCCCATTGAGGTAACTTAGTTTTATTCAAAATTTCTCCGGTTTCATGATTATCGGAATGAGTTTGTTAACAAGACTTGATCAACCTTGTTAGTGGATTCTTTTTGATGAGCATGAGATGGATGAAACTAGAAGCACAAACTTCTGTACCCCACTTTTATTTTTTGTTATTTATATGAAATAAAGTAAAAATAGTACTTTTCAGTCTGTTTCCTGGCTTATCCGTGCAATATAAAAATATCCCGAAAAATAAAAGTCCTCAGAATGCCATGCCAATTTAATATGATTTTTTCGGGAATATTTGAGGATTTACTGTGCAAAAATTACCGCGGGAGGAGTTGCCACCTGGTCACGAGGGAGGTGGGCGCCCCCCCCCTATAGGGCGCTCCCCTGCCTCGTGGGCCCATGGTGGCCCTCCTCCACTTATCCCAGCACCCATCTTCTTCCTCTATCTTACACAAACCCGAAAAACCAACTCAAAGCACGAGTTCCAGCCACTTTTGCTGTGATTTTTGATCTCCTTGCTCAAAGCACCTCTCGCAAAACTGCTTGGGGAGATTGTTCCTTGGTATGTGACTCCTCCATTGGTCCAATTAGTTTTTGTTCTAGTGCTTTATTCTTTGCAAATTTGTGCTGCATAGGTGACCATGTTCTTGAGCTGGCATGTCAAATTTATATGGTTCCAAGTAGTTCTAATGCTTAGGCCCCGTTCGGATCTCATCTAGCTTCTCGATTAGCTGGCTTCTGGAATTCTCGTTGGCTTCCAGCTTCTCAGTGGAGCAGCCTCGCGTTCGGCTGGCCTGAGCAACTCCTCGCGTTACATAGCCCAGTAAAATGGGCTTGGCCTGTTCAGTAGCGAGAGAAGAAACGGTTCGATTTCACTTCGGGAGGGCAATCGGATGTAATTTCGAGTAACTTCTGCTTCCCGTTTTTTCGAAGCTGGGCCGTAGCTGCTCCCAAAAATTACACTGCAGGGCGCTAGTTCTCCAGAAGCGGGATTCTCGGATCTGACCCGTTCTGGTGGCTTCTCACCGGATTCTCGGGAAGCTGGATCCTGGAAGAGATCCGAACGGGGCCTTAATATAGGCTCTAGGAACTTGTAGGAGTAGTTGCTATCAGTTTTATTGAGTTTGGTTTACTTTTATTTTGAAGTTACTAAAAATTTCAGATTATTTCAGAAAAATAATGAGGAGATTTTTGAGGGGCTCATCGAGCCAAAGCTCGAAGGAAAAGGCACCGAAGCCTAAGTATAATTTGCCGCGCACCGCGGAGATTCGGGCGTGTGAATGGCCTTCTGAAGATTTCTTGAGAGTAGCCGGTATCTATGAAGATTTTCATGAATTGGCTCACAATGCAGGCCTCACCGCTTTCCTCCACGACCAATGCGATCAGTATCTCTTACTCACAAATACCTTTGTGCAAAACTTTCATTTTCATTCTAGGAACTCACCACCTACGGTGGAGTTTCATTTATATGATGAGCATAAGGAGATGCCACTTTATGATTTCTGTCGGATTTGTTTAGTCCCTTTTGAGGGCAAGACAAAAGAACCACATCATGATGATGTGGCTGGGTTTATTGATACTATCATTGTAGGAGAAACTAGGAAGGTTTCCGATGCACGAATCACTAGCATACATTTTCCTGTTTTACGTTACTTTGCATTATTTGCTAGTCGTTGTTTAATTGGACGCAGAAACTATGGAAACCTTAGCATCCCTGATATAATTATTCTGCACCACAGTTTATACAGTGATAACACTTTTAGTATGGGCGGTATTATTGCTAGACGGTTAAGTATGAATCGTACTAAGGGTCCCATCTTTGGAGGCGTCTATGCCACACGCCTAGCTGCACATTTTAACATACCTATTAGGCATGCTGAGAAGGAAGAAAAGGTGCTGGCCCGTGTTTATCTAGATCATAAAAGTATGGGCACATGATTTTATTGTTAAGAATAGGGCAGGAGAGCTTAAGTATCAATTGTTCTTTAACAAACATCACCCTGAGACTATTATCCTGCCTGCTCCTTCTTTGTTTAATTTTGTAGGACCCTACCTCGTTACGTGGGCTGCCATCCAAGCTTAGAAGAATCCTGCACCAGCCCCGGAACAGGAACCACAAGATGAGCCTCCACAATAATCTGTTTATTCTTGGGATCCAGAGATGACTGTCAGCCAGTGGCAGTCAGAGTCTTCTTCTTCATCACAGTATGATCCCAACTATTCCTCCTCGTCACAGTATGACCCCAACAACTATTATTATGGATATCCTCCAGGCCAGCCGTGGCCATAGACCAACTTAGGCCAAAAGCCTAAGCTTGGGGGAGTACGTATTTCTCACCGACATTACATTCATGTTCACACACACACTCATTGCTAGATGTCGGTGCTCATACTTTTTCACTGTAATATCCATGCTAGTTTATTTTCTTTTTCCTGCTTTCTTCTTGTGTGCTTGTTAAACCTTAAGAAAAACCAAAAAAAAATTTAGTAGTAGTTTATTTTTCTTCTGTAGTAGTAATAACTAAAAAGAAAACCCAAAAATATTTCCCGTTCTTCTTTTGCTTGTTGGGAGCTTCCCCGTGTAAATAGTTTTATTTCTTTTCTTTTCTTTTGGGGGTCAGTAGGAGAATACCATAATTAAATTGTTGAAGTGGCTCTTATATGCATTATTGTTGATTTAACCAAGAGCCCATATTGCCTTGTCTTCTCATGTTTATTGAATGCTCGCAGATTCCAGCTTAGTCCAATGCACATACACTCTTATTATTCTTCACACCGTTCGGTCGTGCAAGTGAAAGGCAATTATGATGATATATGATGGACTGACTGAGATGAGAAAAGCTGGTATGAACTCAACCTCTTTTGTTTTTGTAAATATGATGAGTCCCTCGTTCTTGATTCAGCTTATTATGAATAAACATGTTTGCAATGACAATTAGAGATCATAGTTGCTTGTGCCATGCTTGATTAGCTATGAGTTATAATGGTTTACCTTGTGTGCCAACATGCTATTGAGATGATTATGATGTGGTATGATGGGGTGGTATCCTCCTTTGAATGATTTAAGTGATTTGACTTGGCACATGTTCACTCATGTAGTTGAAACTAATCAACATAGCCTTCATGATATTTATGTTCATGGCGGATTATATCCTACTCATGCTTGCATCCAATGTTTATTAATTTTAATGCATGTACATGGATGTTGTCGCTCTCTAGTTGGTCACTTCCCAGTCTTTTGCTAGCCTTCACTTGTACTAAGCGGGAATACTGCTTGTGCATCTAATCCCTTAAACCCCAAAGTTATTCCAGATGAGTCCACTATACCTTCCTATATGCGGTATCTACCTGCCGTTCCAAGTAAATTTGTATGTGCCAAACTCTAAACCTTCAAATAAACATTCTGTTTTGTATGCTCGAATAGCTCATGTATCAACCAAGGCTGTCCTTATCTTCCGTGTTAGGCGGGTTATTCTCAAGAGGAGTGGACTCTGCTCCCCACTCACGAGAAAATGGCTGGTCACCGGGATGCCCAGTCCCATGCTTTATGCAAACTAAATCAAAATTAATTGCAAACAAAACTCCCCCTGGGACCTAATGTATGTTGGAGGCACTCGTTGTTTCGAGCAAGCCATGGATTGATGCTTGTTGGTAGAGGGGGAGTATAAACTTTACCATTCTGTTTGGGAACCGCCTATAATGTGTATAGCATGGAAGATATCGCCATCTCTTAGTTGTTACGTTGACAATGAAAGTATACCGCTCAAAATACAATTTATCTCTATTTCAAAACCGAGCTCTGGCACCTCTACAAATCCCTGCTTCCCTCCGCGAAGGGCCTATCCATTTACTTTTATGTTGAGTCATCACCCTCTTATTAAAAAGCACTAGCTGGAGAGCACATGTGTCATTTTCATTCGTCACTATTAATCTATGTTGGGTGTGACTATGATTGGATCTCTTTTACCATGAATTACAATGTCTAGTCAGTCCTTGATCTTTAAAGGTGTCTGCATTTATGTTTTGCGGTCTCAGAAAGGGCTAGCGAGATACCATCTTGTTATATCATATTATGATTGTTTTGAGAAAGTGTTGTCATCCGAGATTTATTATTATGACTTGCTAGTTGATTATGCTATTGATATGAGTAGTTATAAGACATGAGAATTATTTCAAATGTGGTTAGTTATGATTTATGCTGAAAACTTGAATGCTGGCTTGACATAATGGCAACAACAAGAGCAAACAGAGTTTGTAACAGTTTTTCTTTCTTTCAGTTCGTCAACTGAATTTCTTGAGGACAAGCAAGGGTTTAAGCTTGGGGGAGTTGATACGTCTTCGTCGTATCTACTTGTCCAAACACTTTTGCCCTTGTTTTGGACTCTAACTTGTATGATTTGAATGGAACTAACCCGGACTGACGCTGTTTTCAGCAGAATTGCCATGGTGTTGTTTTATGTGCAGAAAACAAATATTCTCGGAATGACCTGAAACTCCACGGAACATCTTAGAAAAAACAATAAAAAATCCTCGCCAAAGATAAAGACCAGGGGCCCCACACCCTTCTCACGAGGGTGGGGGGCGCACCCCCTAGGGCACGCCCCCCCTACCTCGTGGGCCCCCTGGAAACCATCCGACGCCAACTCCAACTCTATATATTTGCTTTCGGAGAGAAAAATAGGAGAGAAGAAATCATCGCGTTTTACGATACAGAGTCGCCGCCAAGCCCTAAAACCTCTCGGGAGGGCTGATCTGGAGTCCGTTCGGGGCTCCGGAGAGGGGGATTCGTCGCCGTCATCATCATCAACCATCCTCCATCACCAATTTCATGATGCTCACCGCCGTGCGTGAGTAATTCCGTCGTAGGCTTGCTGGACGGTGATGGGTTGGATGAGATTTATCATGTAATCGAGTTAGTTTTGTTAGGGTTTGATCCCTAGTATCCACTATGTTCTGAGATTGATGTTGCTATGACTTTGCTATGCTTAATGCTTGTCACTAGGACCCGAGTGCCATGATTTCAGATCTGAACCTATTATGTTTTCATGAATATATGTGAGTTCTTGATCCTATCTTGCAAGTCTATAGTCACCTACTATGTGTTATGATCCAGCAACCCCAAGGTGACAATAATCGGGACCACTCCCGGTGATGACCATAGTTTGAGGAGTTCATGTATTCACTATGTGCTAATGCTTTGTTCTGGTTCTCTATTAAAAGGAGGCCTTAATATCCCTAAGTTTCCAATAGGACCCCGCTGCCACGGGAGGGTAGGACAAAAGATGTCATGCAAGTTCTTTTCCATAAGCACATATGACTATATACAGAATACATGCCTACATTACATTGATGAATTAGAGCTAGTTCTGTGTCACCCTATGTTATCACTGTTACATGATGAACCGCATCCGGCATAATTATCCATCACTGATCCGGTGCCTACGAGTTTTACATATACTGGTTTACGCTTATTTACTTTCCTGCTGCTACTTTTACAATCACTACAAAATACCAAAAACATTACTTTTGCTGTCTTTACTTTTGTTGCCGCTACTACCACTATCATATTACTTTGCTACTAAACACTTTGCTGCAGATACTAAGTTTCCAGGTGTGGTTGGATTGACAACTCAGCTGCTAATACT
The DNA here is from genome assembly GCF_003073215.2 of Triticum urartu. Taxonomy (NCBI): domain Eukaryota; kingdom Viridiplantae; phylum Streptophyta; class Magnoliopsida; order Poales; family Poaceae; genus Triticum; species Triticum urartu. The sequence goes on from NC_053025.1 coordinate 349,455,850, forward strand.
TGAGAATATTCTTTGGCTCCCCTTGTGTCGAATCAATAAATTTGGGTTGAATACTCTACCCTTGAAAGCTGTTGTGATCCCCTATACTTGTGTGTTATCAGCGGCGCTCCAGGGCCTCCCGAGGCGCGTGGCTTGGCTTCGAGGACGAGGAAGACGGCGCGGAGCTCTTGGGCATGTCGGAGGGGTTAGGCCGTGGCGGTGGGCGCAGTAATGGCGAACGGCAGCGATAGGCGCGTTCGGTCCGAGGAGAGGGAGAGATCCAGGGGAGGAGGGAGAGCGTGAGAGAGTGAGAGAGGTCCGGGGCGGTGCGTGGCGACGTTCGGGACGGCCAGGGTGTCGAGGGAGAGACCAGGCAGGCAGGTTGCGTGGCGCCCATGCGCGCGGGCGACGAGCGCGTGCCTCTCATCCTCCTGGTGCCAGGAGGACGACGACTGGCACTACCAGTCGGCTGGGCCGGCCTGTTGGTCCACTGGGCCAGGCCAGGCTGCACAGGGAGGTAAGTGCAGGTGGGTTTTCTTCCCTTTTGTTTCCTTTTCTATTTTTCTGACGTTTGTTTGATTTAAAAACAATACCAAACTAATTTATCTACTTATGCCAATTTTTGTAGGAGCTAGTGGTATTATTCCAGAGCTCCTCATCAACTAGCATAATTTTTGGACATATATAAAATATATAACATATATATATCCAATGCAAATAAGTATTGTATTAATTCCAAATGGCAAAAATAAATATTTATGAGCTCCTAAAAATATTTGTTTGAATTTTACCTCTGACCAATATTTTCAGGGAGCAACATGAACATTTTCTTGGACCTTTTTGGAGAAATTTTTATCTGGGTTATTTCCAGAAATGATTTCTGAGGGTTTCACAAATCCCCAATTCAAATTAAATGAAATTTAAACATGATGCACACATGACCAGCTAGTCTGGGTCATACCAAAACTAGGGATGTGACAACTCGCCCCCACTCGAAAGAATCTCGTCCCGAGATTCAGGAGTCGGCAGAAAGAAAGTGGGGTACTCAAGTCGAAGACGATCTTCTCGCTCCCAGGTAGCTTCTCTCTCGGAATGATGAGACCACTGAACCTTGAGAAACTTGATGTTATGACGTCGAGTGACACGCTCTGCTTGATCCAGAATGCGAACCGGGTACTCTCGATGTGTGAGGTTATCTTGGAGACCAAGCATTTCATGGTCCACTCCGCGGATGGGATCCGAGAAGCAACGGCTGAGTTGAGAGACGTGGAAGACATCATGTACTCGAGAAAGATGTGGGGGTAGTTCCAACTGGTAGGCAACCTCTCCTCATTTAGCGAGAATGAGAAAGGGACCAATATAACGAGGAGCCAACTTGCCCTTGATACCGAAACGATGGGTACCCTTTAAAGGGGTAACCCGAAGGTAAGCTTTGTCGCCAACTTCATAAGCCACTTCCTTATGACGACAGTCATACTGGCTCTTTTGACGAGATTGGGCTGTTTTCAAATTCTCACGAATGATGCGAACTTGCTCTTCTACCTCCTGGATCATATCTGGTCCAAAGAATTGTCTTTCACTGGTTTCTGACCATTTCAAAGGTGTTCGACATCTTCGTCCATATAGAATCTCGAAAGGAGCTTTCTTGAGACTGGATTGGTAGCTATTGTTATAAGCAAACTCGGCGAAAGGAAGACAATTCTCCCAATCCATACCGAATGAGGTAACTCAAGCTCTAAGCATGTCTTCAAGAATTTGGTTGACCCTTTCCACCTGACCACTCAACTGAGGGTGGAAAGCGGTACTGAAAGAAAGATGGGTGCCCATGGCAGTTTGGAAACTCTCCCAGAAATGAGAAGTGAAAAGACTACCACGGTCTGAATTGATCTCTAGTGGAACACCATGAAGTGAAACTATTCGAGAAATATAAAAGTCAGCGAGCTGACTAGCGGTGATATTCTCTCGAACAGGTAGGAAGTGAGCCACTTTGGAAGGACAATCAATGACTATGAAGATAGCATTATTCCCTCTCTTGGTCCTGGGAAAGCCGGTGATGAAGTCCATACCAACTTTATCCCATTTCCACTCAGGAATAGCTAAAGGCTGAAGGGTGCCAGCAGGTCTGTGATGATATGCCTTAACGCGACGACAAACGTCACAGTTAGCAATGAACTCCACGATTTCTCTCTTCATCACAGTCCACCAGAACCTTTGGCGTTGGTCCTGATACATCTTAGTACTACCGGGATGAATCATGAGAGGAGATTCATGAGCCTCCTTAAGGATCAGTTGTCGTAGATGTTGATTCTTGGGAACCACCAAGCGATTCTCAAAGAAAACAACACCTCGATCATCTATAGATAAACTTCCACCAACTCCCTTTTTAATGTTTCTCTTGATGCGGATAACACCCCTATCAAACTTCTGGTCAGAAATGATCTGATCCTCAAGGGTAAGTTTCGCCACCAAGGTAGAAAGGAATCCGTGAGGAGCAATGTGAAGATTAAGCTTACAGAATTCCTCATGGAGAAGTGGTTGGCCCTGCTGCAACATAAGATTGTTGCAATAGGACTTACGACTTAGTGCATCAGCCATGACATTGCCCTTTCCTGGGGTGTAGGTAATCCATAAGTCGTAATCTGAGATCAACTCCAACCAACGTCTTTGCCTAAGGTTCAAATCTGGTTGGGTGAAGATATACTTGAGACTTTGGTGATCAGTGTAAATCTCGCAACGTTTACCAAGAAGGTAATGTCGCCATGTCTTAAGTGCATAGACTACAGCTGCAAGCTCTAGATCATGTGTAGGATAATTCTCCTCATGTGGATGCAACTGTCGAGATGCATAGGCAATCACAGGACGATCCTGCATAAGAATGCATCCTAGTCCCTGTCGTGAGGCGTCGCAGTAGATAACAAAGTCTTTAGTGAAATCCGGTGGCACAAGTATGGGAGCAGAAGTCAGGCATCTTTTCAGTTCCTGAAAACTGTACTCACACTGTGGGGACCACTCAAACTTTTTATCTTTCTTGAGAAGTTCCGTGAGAGGTTTGGCCACTTTGGAGAAGTTCTCAATGAAGCGGCGACAATAACTGGCTAGACCAAGGAAACTCCTAACTTGTTTAACTATTTCAGGTGGAGTCCAATCAAGAACGGCCTGAACTCTCTCGGGATTGACAACAATTCCCTTACCAGATATCACGTGGCCTAGATAGGTCACTTCTGGCAAACAAAATTCGTACTTGGAGAACTTGGCATAAAGGCGATGCTCTTTGAGTTTCTCTAACACGAGTCTAAGATGTTTGACATGCTCTTCCTCGTTCTTCGAGAAAATAAGGATATCATTGAGGTAAACCACGATGAACTTATCTAAGTACTCCATGAAGATCGAGTTCATCAAGCAGGAGAAGGTAACTGGAGCATTGGTTAGACCAAAGGACATGATGGTGTACTCGTACTGACCATAACGAGTGACAAAAGCCGTTTTAGGAATCCCCCCGTTTCTGATCTTGATTTGGTGGTAGCCTAACCTCAAATCCATCTTGGAGAAGACTGAGGATCCAACGAGCTGATCATACAGGTCGTTGATCTTGGGGAGCGGATACTTGTTCTTTATTGTGACCAAATTAATGGGACGATAATCTACAACCATCCGGTCCGTACCATCCTTCTTCTTGACGAAGAGGACGGGGCAAGCCTAAGGAGAAGAACTAGGACGGATGAAACCCTTTTGCAAGGATTCATCGAGTTGTTTCTTAAGCTCAGCTAGTTCTAAGTGTGCCATCTTGTAAGGCTCCTAGAAATTGGGGCGGTTCCTAGGATAAGATCTATGACAAACTCTAGATCCCTGTCAGGTGGAACACCTGGCAGTTCTTCTGGAAAGACATCCAGAAAGTCACGGACTACCGGGATATCCTCAAGGTCTGGAAGAGGGCTGGCATTAAGAGAATAAAGCTGATGCTTTGCAATTCTGGTGGAGATAGTGACTATCTTGCCAGATGGGTGTGTGAGCTGAACAGACCTGGTGTAACAATCAATCTTGGTGTAATGAGCTTTCATCCGGTCCATACCCAAGATGATGTTAATATCTGAAGACTTAAGAGATATCAAGGAAGCTAGGAATACAAGTCTATCAACATGTATTTCATTGCCATAACTTATCCTAGAAGTTTGCCATTTGGATCCAGGAGTTTGAATGAGTAGTGGGGAGGGCATATCAGAAAATGACATGTCGTGCAAGCGGGCATAACTTTCAGAAATGAAGGAATGAGACGCCCCAGTATCGAACAAAACCGATGCTGGATGACAGTTTACAAGGAGTGTACCAAGAACGACATCTGGATCATCATGAGCATCTTTAGCTGAGATGTGATGCACACGTCCATGTGTAGTGGGAGCTGACTTGGCACTGATCATCTTGCATGATGGCTTACTATCACGGCCAACAGACTTCTCGGGCTGGGGTGGAGCAATGCTGGCCTGAGTGCAAATACGGGCAATGTGGCCTGGCTCTCCGCACTTGTAACAAATCTTGGAGGTATGACGTGGACCCTCATTTGTAGGTGGTCCACCTATAGGCCTGGGTGGAGCATATAACTGAACCGGGTGAGGCACCACATAAGATGGCGTCGGTGTGTAACTGGGTGGAAGAGCAGAGTTCGGAACCCAAATCCGGCGCTTCTGAGAACTAGAACCGGAGGAATAACCCAAATCACGGGTGTGCTTACGAGACTCCTGGTAAGTGAGCTGAGCTGTCTCCGCATTGATAGCCTTGTTCACAAGAGCTTGGAATGTATTGCAATGGTGCAAGTGGAGATAACGACGCAACTTGGGGTTGAGACCCTTCCGGAACCTAGCCTGCTTCTTGGCGCCCGTGGACACTTCTTCTGTAGCGTAGCGGGCGAGGTTCTCAAACTTTCTACTGTAAGCATGAACAACCATCTTACTCTGGGTGAAACTACATAACTCTTCTCTCTTGCGATCGATGAGGGCTTGAGGAATGTGATGCTCGCGAAAGGCCTCAGTGAAATATCTCCAGGTAGGAATCTGGCCAACTGGAAGCATACCCTCATACTTCTGCCACTAGAGACTAGCAGGACCTTCCAGGTGATATGCAGCATAGGTGACCTTGTCACCTTTAGCTACGTTCGCAGAATGCAACTTGTGAGTGATACTACGGAGCCAGTCATCTGCATCAAGTGTCTCAATGGAATGATGGAAGGTGGGTGGGTTCAGGCCAATGAAGTCGGTGATGGAAACCAACTCATTACGATGATGGGCGGTGTTCTCCTCGATCCGTGCCAACAAGCGGTTAATCTCACGCTTGTTCCTCTCAATTTCTAACATGAACTCTGCCAACGAAGGCTGGTCGGTAGGATCCTCCTCATCCCTACCACCTCCATGGTTCAGGCAACGAGCAACAAAACTTCGGTTAACTGACGACATCCTGAGAAGCGGAACCAAGGACAAGGTCAACAAGAACTATAGGATGCAACATGTAGCACAAGGAAATTTAGTATCTCTCAAACTCCTAGGACAATTCCGGCAGCATAACGGCAGTAAAATGTTCAAAATGAGACATTCTGCAAAAGATGGGGTAGCACCATACTCAACATCATCACTCAAGGTTCTGAGATATTACTAAACAAGCTACACCGGAGGTACTCGAAATGGGATATGACTCTGATCAACCAATCCTAAGAGACTACGGAGTAGTAACACGTGATCCTGATAGACAGAAGAGAAAGCCTAGTTCCTTAACCCCGTAGGAAAGATAGGATGACTCAGATCAGAAGGCATGAGGTATAAGGAGTAAAAAGAGCCTTACGTTCCCTTCCACAATCAATTCCCCTATATAACTAAAGAATTTCTAGACTCAACTTCGACCAGGTTGGCTTGGAAATCCTACAGGAAGTCAGGCTCTGATACCAAAGCTGTCGGGACCCCGATTCTATGTCACACCGATCTAGCATGTAACACCGCATATCACTTTGCGGCCTCACGCACGGTATTCCCACGAGTGTCGCCTTACCATGGCCCGGGACCATTTGCGCCTCTTGGCTCACGTATATGATAGTGTCGCTAGCATCCATATGACAGAGAACCCGGGCCGACATGACTAGTCGTGAACCCAAAGTGCCACTAACTTATGGGGACAGGCATACATGAAACAACATCGAGCATGTCGGTCATCATCGTGTGAATCCGGGCTGTAACAACTGGGCTAACAGGACTTCGGGAACCCGGGCTGTAGCAGGCTAGGCAGGACTCCGGATGTCACCGCATGATATTTCCCCGAAGGGACAGACACAGGAACAAAGTGAATCACATGCCGACCAGTAAGTGTTCCGGAGCAGTAGTGCTAGGCTAGCAGGACTCCGGTAAACCGAACTGTAGCGGACTACCATGGCTCGGTGGAAGCACTAGACTACATTTCCCCATAAGGGAGGCTACCAAGGATAGACAACTAGGTTATCGGATCCCACACATAGCAATACACGTTACACGTATGCATAACATGCAAGTATGTGTTGTACAACATGGCATCACAACATAACGCAAACTCATATAGATAAAGGCCCAGAAGAGCCACATAGCATTAAATACAAATAGGGGTCACATGACCCATCATTCAGAGCATACAAGCAATGGAAGCATTACATGTCTGAGTACAGACAACTACAAAAGAAAAAGGCTGAGAAGCCTGACTATCTACAAGACCCTCCCAAGGGCACAAGATCGTAGCTGAGGTAACAAGCTACTCGTCGAAGTCCAAGCGGAACTACTAGTAAGACCGAAGTCTCCGCTGCAAAAACATAAATAAAGCAACATGAGTACAAAGGTACTCAGCAAGACTTACATCAGCTCCTATCATACATGAATTTGTATCAAGAAGGTAATGTGGGGTTTAGTCACAGCAAGACAACTTTGACTCAGTGGCTATCCTGTACTACGACTGCTAGTAACTCTTTTGAGGTGGTGCACACGAGTCCACTAATCACCACATCAATACTCTACTATGGATTCATTCCCATCTCCCTACAGAAGGCCATTCATAGCACTCACACTTGTCTTGAGCATTTTAGAGTACCCACTTCAAGTTGTCTATGTACCACGTAAGCATCCAAGAAGTCCATAATCGCGGAACCGGCTATTCGAATAGATCATGAAAACCCTGCAGGGGTGTACTTCTTCACACACGCTCTCGCCACTTACCGCCATGTACACGTCATGTATCTCGGCAACCTTCAAGCGGAAGCCTGGCGAGGGAGTCGGCCACGACCTAACTAACCACACAAGACTCTAGTCCAGGTTTATCGCCTATTCGGGTTCCATCCGCAAGGAGATCCGGCCGGGGTTTCACTCACGGACCCAAACGATGTGTGTAGGGTTCCCAAGCCCACCTCGCCGTATGGATCTATGCTTGGTACACCGTGCCACTTATGCCTAGTCTGTCCCAAGCCCACCTGGCCGGGTGCCACTTGGTAGACTACTAACACTACCTACAAACACCAAAAACTAGTTGCAACTCCTGGACAGAGATCAAGTTGGTTAATAAGTCGAGAGGGGCACTTAAGCATTCCAATGTGTGGTAGTAGCTAGTCATTGGACAACATACACAGAACTCAATGCTTAAGGACGCTTCCAGTGAGCCAACCCACCATGTACTCCTACATGGCCTCTCACCGCTACCTTTACCAAATCGTGTTCACACACTTAACTCTCAGCACCAGAACATATCGTAACACTCCAATTCATTCCCAATGAATCAGACCTGACACAACTCTAAGCAATAGCAGGCATGGCATGGTTGGAACACAACATGGCTCAATCAACTCCTACACATGCTAGTGGGTTTCAACTAATTACTGTGGCAATGACAGGTCATGCAGAGGAATGGGTTCAACTACCGCAGCATAAAGTAGCAGTTGAATTGCTGTTGTCCTAATGCAATAAAAGAGAGCAGGAGCGAGAGAGTGGGATCATATCGGAATGAACAAGGGGGGTTTGCTTGCCTGATAAATCGACAGTAGAACACTGCTCTTCAGACAGGTACTCTCGAACACTCTCCGGAGCAGGACCTATCGAAAAGAACGGTGCCGACAATCTATACACAAGCATATGCAACAATATGATGCATGATCATGGCATGTAGATGTGATGTTGTTTGATCTAATGCAGGTAGCATTCATTTGGATGAAGTCCATTTGAACCAAGAATTCAAATGCAACTCCAAGTTAAGTATTTATAAATGCAATTTATATCTTTTCACCTATACAGCAAGTATAAGCTAGTTTATTATGCATGAAACTGGTACAGATGGATAGATTGAATTTTTCTGATAATTTTTCATATATAAATTATTTCAATCTGAGCTACGGTTGAATTTCTATGAATTTTAGAAGTTTATATCATTTCTGGATTTTCCTGATTTATTTTAATACCAGAAAATGAATAACTGTGTCAGCATTACAGAGGCATGACGTCAGCAAGTCAACTGTGGCTGACCAGGTCAAACCTTACGTGTGGGGTCCACACGTCAGTGTCAAGGTTAATTAACAGCGTTAATTAATTGTCAAACTAATCCTAAACTAAAAATTAGCAGGGCCGGGCCCCACATGTCACTGACCCACACGGGTCAAAGCTGGGTCAACAGGGGGGTTAGACACGGTCAATCCCACCGGCGTTTAGCCGCCGGTGAGGCCAAACGCGACGGAGGGGCTCGGGATCGTCACTCCGACGACCATTTGGGCGGCGGAGACCATGGGCGAGGAGCCAGCGCTCGTCCGTGTCATCTGGAGCAAGTTGGAGAGGCGGGGACGGCCAGAGCTCGCGGGAGAGGAGCTCGGGGCGGCGGCCGGAGTTCGGTGGCATGCGGGCGCAGCGCTGCTGAGGGCCTCTATGGCCTCCTGGCGTCACCAGGAGCACGGTGACGTGCTTGGTTTGGGCGGAAGCGGGCCAGAACAACGACGGCGACATGGAAGGCGGCAAGGTGCTCGCGGGCGCGGTGGTTGAGCTAGCTAGACGGGGCAAACGAGCACGGGGAGGAGGGCGAAACAAAGTAGAGCTCACGGCGGATCCAGCGGAGGCGTCAGTGAGCTCGGGGAAGCACTGGTGCGGCCGGAGCATCGTCGGCGATCTTGGGCAGCCGGTGACGAAGACGATGGCGATGGCGGTGCTCCAGGGCCTCCCGAGGCGCGTGGCTTGGCTTCGAGGACGAGGAAGATGGCGCGGAGCTCTTGGGCATGTCGGAGGGGCGAGGCCGTGGTGGTGGGCGCGGTAATGGCGAACGTCGGCGACGGGCGCGTTCAGTCCGAGGAGAGGGAGAGATCTAGGGGAGGAGGGAGAGCGTGAGAGAGTGAGAGAGGTCCGGGGCGGTGCGTGGCGACGTTCGGGAAGGCCAGGGCGTCGAGGGAGAGACTAGGCAGGCAGGTTGTGTGAAGCCCATGCGCGCGGGCGGCGAGCGCGTGCCTCTCATCCTCCTGGTGCCACGAGGACGACGATTGGCACTGCCAGTCGGCTGGGCCGGCCTGTTGGGCCACTGGGCCAGGCTGCACAGGGAGGTAAGTGCAGGTGGGCTTTCTTCCCTTTTGTTTCGTTTTCTATTTTTTCTGACGTTTGTTTGATTTAAAAACAATACCAAATTAATTTATCTACTTATGCCAATTTTTGTAGGAGCTAGTGGTATTATTCCAGAGCTCCTCATCAACTAGCATAATTTTTGGACATATATAAAATATATAACATATATATATCCAATGAAAATAAGTATTGCATTAATTCCAAATGGCAAAAATAAATATTTATGAGCTCCTGAAAATATTTGTTTGAATTTTACCTCTGACCAATATTTTCAGGGAGCAACATGAACATTTTCTTGGACCTTTTTGGATCAATTTTTATCTGGGTTATTCCCAGAAATGATTTCCGAGGGTTTCACAAATCCCCAATTCAAATTTAAATGAAATTTAAACATGATGCACACATGACTAGCTAGTCTAGGTCATACCAGAACTAGGGATGTGACAGCCGACAAATCCCGATAGGAGTCGCATGTATCTCGTTCTCAGGGCACACCGGATGGGCAAGACGCCGGGTTGGCATAGACCCTGGTTGCCAGGGGGCACCGGACATCGCCCAGTTTGGACCAACACTCGGAGGAGCACTGGCCCGGGGGTTTAAAATAAAGATGACCCTTCAGTCTGTAGAACCCAAGGGAAAAAGGCTTAGGTGGCAAATGTTAAAACCAAGGTTGGGCCTTGCTGGAGGAATTTTATTCAAGGCGAACTGTCAAGGGGTTCCTATAACACCCAACCGCGTAAGGAACGCAAAATCAAGGAACATAGCACCAGTATGACGGAAACTAGGGCGGCAAGAGTGGAACAAAACACCAGGCATAAGGCCGAGCCTTCCACCCTTTACCAAGTATATAGATGCATTAATTAAAATAAGAGATATTGTGATATCCCAACATAAACATGTTCCAACATGGAACAAACTTCATCTTCACCTGCAACTAGCAACGCTTTAGTAGGGGCTGAGCAATAGAGGTAACATAGCCAAACAACGGTTTGCTAGGAAGGTGGGTTAGAGGATTGACAAGGCAATATGGGAGGCATGATATAGCAAGTGGTAGGGAGCACGACAGAGCGATAGAACGAACAACTAGCAGGCAAAGATAGAAGTGATTTTGAGAGTATGGTCATCTTGCCTGAGATGCCACAAGGAAGAAGAACAAGCCCATGAAGAAGACAAACGAACGTGGCCGAACGGATCCTCACAACTCCGGAATGAAACCGAAGCTAACGAGAGAAGCAACCCGGAAAGAAGTAGGCAACATAGTAAACAACCATCACGTAAACATGGCATGATGCACAATCAAGTATGATGCATGTTCGGCTTTAAATATGCATGGCATGGCAAAGTGCACAAACAATACTACAAGTTAAGCGGAGCTCAATATGCAACGATATGCATATTGACGAAACACCACATGGCTTATTTAGTTCTCTCCCGTTTATGTACTCAACAAAATTATATGTTCTTAACATGGCAAGGGGTGAGGCAAAAGTAAACTACACAGTTAGGCATTTTAAATGAGGCCAGAAACATCAAACAACAATTCCGGTAAATCCTCATGTGCATTAGTAATTTAATGCAACACCAATTTAAACATTCTTGATGTTGTTAGCATGATGCAGATGCCATGTTCAGGTTTATGCAATTTTATGAAAATGTTGATAAGAGCATGATATGAAGCATTTGACATCATGGCGGAAACGAAAGGGGTGCCACGGCAACGAATCCGAAAATGATGCCATGGCAACATATCAGTTCCGGTAGCTCATGGAGATACCGGTGCAAAAGGAAAAGTGACGGGAGCGTGTCATACAAGGATGGTGGGGTGCTCCCGGATACCGGGTTCCCACATGTCGGTGACAAGGAAAAAGAGGGGCAACGTGCACCGACAGTTCGGACTCCAGGCGAACAAGGGTTCATCTCATACAACATGCATTCATTCGTTCACGGGCGTCGTCTCGGGGTTATACCTTCAAAGCGTGCAAACGGGACGGTTCAAGTTCGTCGTGGGAAGTAGAGGAAGTAGTCGTTCCATGACGGTAGTAGAATTAGTGGTTCTATCTGTCCTCGTCGGTAGTGGTACACGTTTGTTTTTAAAGAGGTACTTGACGCATCCGAGGTTTACGAAGGCGATGGTAGTGGAACTTGGTGAATCCAAGTTCTTCGGAGGTCGTCATCGAACTTGGTCAAAAAACACAGCGTGGGTAGATGTTCACTCGACGGTCTTTGGCAACGGTCTAGTATTTGTAGGGAAAAATTGAACATTTTAAAGAAAGAGGAGAAAGCCACTTGTAATAAATGGGTGAAATTTGAAAGAAGGAAGAAGTGAAATGGTTTGCACTTGGAGAAGGGCCTTGGAGGAAAGATCACGGATGCAAAAATAGTTTAGAAACGAGAGGGATTTATAATGCAAGTTTGTTGCGGTTAATTCCAAACTAATGGAATATTTTATATAGCTCCCTAATAATATTGGGAGTATATGTTCTAAAGAGAAATCACCATTGTAAATATCCCTCGATTTAAATGGAACGAAGATCCATATGATTTATTTAGTTCAGTTATTAAAAAGGTTGCAAGACGACATGATGCATTGCACATGATTCTAAGATGAATGCAACGAACCAAACAAAATACACGACGAATCTCAGAAAACATGGAAGGCATCTGAAGCTCCGGTCTTGAGGCGTTACAACACTCCACCACTACAAGAGGATCTCGTCCTGAGATCTAAGGGATGGCACCGGATAGAAAACGAAAGAGGAAGAGAAGAGGTAAAACTAGGTTGCTTCTTTGACAAACGAGTGAAACCATAGAACCTTGAGAGGTTGAACAAATTGAAAAAAAATACAACGAAGATGAACAAAGTTGAAAACACTCTGTTAGAAAAATAGGAACAAGGAACATTACAAGAACCTTGTAGGTTGAAAGACATAAGAAAAGGGTTGCAATGGACAAGAAGTACAAGAAAGCATTGGACAAAAGAAAGGAATATGCTCAACACCGAATCTTGAATTGACTCCGCCGGAGAAGAAAAAGAACGAAGAATGATTAACTTGAAGCTCTGTTAGTATCTTCCTGAGAATCACCGGATAAGAACATTGAAAGAAAAGAAAGAAGAGACTTCACATCAATAAGTTGGATACTTGACTAAGAAATCTGAGTCCTTGAAGAAAAGGGTGGGAGGGCGGGAAAAACAGAGACAACTTGGAACGGTTGAAACGAACACCGTTGGGAAAACTGAGGGGTGATCTTGCGAATGGGAAAAATGATAGGATCATCTTGAAGAGAAACACGCAGGTTGAAAAGGATTGACATGACAATATCGATTATTGGGAAGGATTAGTATTCACATAGAAATATGAGATCACCGCTTAGGAAAGGTATGGAATCAACATTTGACTTCAAAGCAACTCGAATACCACAAACCAAAACAAAACAAAGGATTGGCTTACAGGATAAGCCAGAAACAAACATATGATAGATCCCATATCGTATCATGTGTCTGTTGGAAAGATATTCTAGGAGCTACTTGAATTCCCACTTATAAACTCCCGAAACTTTCTGGTTATGCAATCAGGTGTTGGGGATACAGGGGAAGCATAATATCTCACCCAAACTAACAATCCCTACATCCAGCTGTATCCATCCTTCAACACATAACCAAGAAACCTTCGGAAATCATGTACCTCAACCTTCGAAAATCATCCATTATACGAGTTATGGCAATACTCCTGAACTCCTGCCCCAGTAATGGGTGGCGTCGAGGTTATCTCACCAACAACTGCATAAAAAAGATTTTCGATGTCGGCAAACTCAGGTATTCCAGAACTGCAATGATAAAATTGTGATGACAACACCTCGGAGCTCAACTCCCTGGGACACTGCCACAACCCCTAAATGTCAGGAGGCACCAAGAACAATGTTCTCGTCACAAGACTATCAGAACAATTCCAAGATACCCGCGTGATCCTAAAAAAAATTCGTGAAATTTGAGGAGAGAAAAGTCAAAACTTCTACGTCAGGAGGCCTCACCAGAGCGACGAAGAGACTGGGGAGTAAAAAGAATCCTACTCTCTGATATATATAATTCTAAGACTCAAAACATTTTGTTCTAGACTCAACAACATCAGCGATTCGATCAAGCAGGGGGCTCCTAAGCCGGGGAAGTCTCTGATACCAACTTGTAACACCCACAATGCGACTATATCTCCCACGTGTCGGGGCACGACTTAGAGGCATAGCCGCATGGTAGGTTTATCGCAAGAGGGGTAATCTTCACACAATCCCGTGTACTGAATAAGAAAGGGATAAAGAGTTGGCTTACAATCGCCACTTCACACAATACATAAATAATCCAGACATCATCCAAAGTACAATCAAAGGTCCGACTACGGAACCAAAATAAAGAAAGACAACCCCAAATGCTAGATCCCCGATCGTCCCAACTGGGCTCCACTACTGATCAACAGGAAACGAAACAAAACAACGATCAAGATCTTCATCAAGCTCCCACTTGAGCTCGGTTGCGTCATCTGCACTGGGATCATCGGCACCTGCAACTGTTTGGAAGTATCTGTGAGTCACGAGGACTCAGCAATCTCACACCCGCGAGATCAAGACTATTTAAGCTTATGGGTAGGAAAGGGTAGTGAGGTGGAGCTGCAGCAAGCACTAAGCATATATGGTGGCTAACATACGCAAATAAGAGCGAGAAGAGAAGTAACGCAACGGTCGAGAAGCTAGAAGCGATCAAGAAGTGATCATTAAGCTACTTACGTTCAAGCATAACACAAGGTCGTGTTCACTTCCCGGACTCCGCTGGAAAGAGACCATCATGGCTACACAGACGGTTGATTCTTTTTAATTAAGTTAAGTGTCAAGTTCTCTACAACCAGATATTAACAAATTCCCATCTGCCACATAACCGCGGGCACGACTCTCGAAAGTTTATACCCTGTAGGGGTGTCCGAACTTAGCCCATCACAAGCTCTCACGGTCAACGAAGGATATTCCTTCTCCCAGGAAGACCCGATCAGACTCAGAATCCCGGTTACAAGACATTTCGACATTGTAAAACAAGACCAGCAAAGCTGCCCGATGTGCCGACAAATCTCGATAGGAGTCGCACGTATCCCGCTCTCAGGGCACACTGGATGGGCAAGACGTCGGGTTGGCATAGACCCTGGTTGCCCAAGGGGCGCCGGACATCGCCCAGTTTGGACCAACACTCGGAGGAGCACTGGCCCGGGGGTTTAAAATAAAGATGACCCTTGAGTCTGCAGAACCCAAGGGAAAAAGGCTTAGGTGGAAAATGTTAAAACCATGGTTGGGCCTTGCTGGAGGAGTTTTATTCAAGGCGAACTGTGAAGTGGTTCCCATAACACCCAACCACGTAAGGAACGCAAAATCAAGGAACATAACACCGGTATGACGGAAACTAGGGCGGCAAGAGTGGAACAAAACACCAGGCATAAGGCCGAGCCTTCCACCCTTTACCAAGTATATAGATGCATTAATTAAAATAAGAGATATTGTAATATCCCAACATAAACATGTTCCAACATGGAACAAACTTCATCTTCACCTGCAACTAGCAACGCTATGATAGGGGCTGAGCAATAGCGGTAACGTAGCCAAACAACGGTTTGCTAGGAAGGTGGGTGAGGGAGTCCTGGATTAGGGGGTCTCCGGACAGCCGGACTATATCCTTTGTCCAGACTGTTGGACTATGAGGATACAAGATTGAAGACTTTGTCTCGTGTCCGGATGGGACTCTACTTGGCGTGGAAGGCAAGCTAGACAATACGGATATGTATATCTCCTCCTTTGTAACCGACCTTGTGTAACCCTAGCCCCCTCCGGTGTCTATATAAACCGGAGGGTTTTAGTCCGTAGGACAACATACAATCATACCATAGGCTAGCTTCTAGGGTTTAGCCTCTCTGATCTCGTGGTAGATCTACTCTTGTACTACCCATATCATCAATATTAATCAAGCAGGACGTAGGGTTTTACCTCCATCAAGAGGGCCCGAACCTGGGTAAAACATTGTGTTCCCTGCCTCCTGTTACCATCCGCCTTAGACGCACAGTTCGGGACCCCCTACCCGAGATCCGCCGGTTCTGATACTGACATTGGTGCTTTCATTGAGAGTTCCTCTGTGTCGTCACCGTTAGGCTTGATGGCTCCTACTATCATCGATAGCGATGCAGTCCAGGGTGAGACTTTTCTCCCCGGACAGATCTTTGTGTTCGGCGGCTTCGCACTGCGGGCCAACTCGCTTGGCCATCTGGAGCAGATCGAAAGTTACGCCCCTGGCCACCAGGTCAGGTTTGGAAGCTTAAACTACACGGCCAATATCCGCGGAGACTTGATCTTCGACGGATTCGAGCCTCTGCCTTGTGCGTCACGCGGTCTTGATGGGTACGATTTAGCTCTACCATCAGACAGTGTTCAGGAGATCGCACCGGCAGCCGCTCCGACCCTTAATTCGGTGCCAGTTGCGCCTCCCATGGACGGGTGGATAGACCCCGCCATAGAGGCCGCATCCCCAATGGCGATCGAGCCGAATATCGATCTTACCCTTCACGAGAACCGTGTTGTTAAACTGCCGGATACTTCTCCGGCCACGGATTCCGAGCCGCCTGCGCCCGTTCCTATCGAATCCGGTTGGGCACCGATCATAGAGTTTACCTCCGCAGATATCTTTCAGCACTCGCCCTTCGGTGACATACTGAATTCATTAAAGTCTCCCTCCTTATCAGGAGAGTCCTGGCCAAAATATGTCCAGCAGGATTGGGATGCGGATGACGAAGAAATTCGCCGCCCACCCACCACTCACTTAGTAGCCACTGTCGATGACTTAACCGACATGCTCGACTCTAACTCCAAAGACATCCACGGTATGGACGACGATGCAGGAGACGAACAGGAACCACTGCCCATAGGGTACTGGACGCCCACTTCATCACATGACGTATACATGGTGGACACACCAAAAGAAGACGACGACGAGGAACAGAAGGACGCAACGAAGGGTTGTCCCCTCGAGAAGTAGTCAAAGCGGCGACGTAAGCGCCGCTCCAAATCCTGCCTCGGCAGAAACAACGATCATATATACCCAGCGTTAGAGTAGGGTGAACCATCGCCGGACCACGGCAACACGGAGAATCAAACCGAACAACCCAACTCTGGAAAAAAAATAGTCCGGACGACATCACACCGGATAGACACCCGGAGCAACAGAATGCCCATCAAAGGCTCGTTGCTACCGCAAGGAGTCTAAAAAAGCAGAAGCAAAGGCTCAAGGCTGCGCAAGACACACTCAGAATTAGATGGAGTAAAGTGCTTAACACAGCAGCAAAGTACGGCGGTAATCACCCCACCAAGAGCTACCCGAAGAGGAAGTTGCTACCTGAATTCGATGAGGAGGCCTTAGATCCCCCGCAACCAAAAATTAAAACGGCCATCTGGCCGGATAGACGACCTCACGGCCAACATAGAGCGGCAAACAACACCGCACGTAAGCCAATACGCGATCCACGCGAGGTCTCGCATCAAAAGGACGGCGCAACCAGATCCATCTATGGACCATGCAATCGCGCTCCAGCATACGATGCAACACAACAAACATCCGAACAACGCGGTACACCCAGATACAGGGGTGCCGCACAGCCCCTATGTTTCACCGACGAGGTGCTGGACCATGAATTTCCAGAGGGATTCAAACCCGTAAACATAGAGGTATACGACGGAACAACAGACCCAGGGGTCTGGATTGAGGACTATATCCTCCATATCCATATGGCTCGAGGTGATGATCTCCACACCATTAAGTATTTACCCCTCAAACTCAAAGGGCCATCGGCACTAGCTTAAAAGCCTCCCCGAAAGCTCCATTGGAAGCTGGGAAGAGCTCGAAGACGCTTTTCATGCAAATTTTCAAGGGACATATGTCCGACCTTCGGACACGGACGATTTGAGTCATATAACTCAATAGCCCGGAGAGTCAGCCCGAAAGCTTTGGAACAGGTTTCTTACTAAAAAGAACCAAATAGTCGACTGTCCGGACGCCGAAGCCTTGGCAGCTTTTAAGCATAGCGTCCGCGACGAATGGCTTGCCAGACACCTCGGCCAAGAAAAGCCGAGAACAATGGCAGCATTAACAAGCCTCAAGACCCGCTTTTGCGCGGGTGAGGACAGCTGGATAGCCAGATGCAGCACCAGCGACCCAAGTACATCCGAAGTTAGAGATGGAAATGGGAAATCACGACGCAACAAAAATAATACGGGCCAGAATAAAGAAGACAACCCGAAGAGCACCACAGTAAACGCCGGATTCAGAAGCCCTCGTCCAGGTCAGCAAAAGCCACCCTCTAAAGGCAGCAGAGATGAACTGTCCAGCTTAAACAAAATTCTGGACCAAATATGTCAGATCCATAGCACCCCTGGTAAACCCGCTAATCATACCCACAGAGAATGTTGGGTCTTCAAGTAGTCCGGCAAGCTCAACGCCGTACACAAGGGGGAGGATACACCAAGCGAATACGAGGATGAGCCTATTAAGCTAGACACTGGGGAACAAAAGAAATTTCCACCAGAAGTCAAAACAGTGAATGTGTTACACGTGATCAAGGGGAGAAACAAAGCGGCACTCCCAGAGAAATATGCCCCAGGGCCTATCACCACGCAGTCCTGCCACTGGTCGTCTCAACCGATCACTTTCCACCATCGGGATTACCCAGCAAGTATCCGGCGTGCAGGATGGGCTGCCTTGGTATTAGACCCAATAATTTACGGATACCATTTCACACGAGTCCTGATGGACGGTGGTAGCGGTCTAAACCTGATATATCAGGACACAATCCGCAAAATGGGGATAGACCCAACGAAAATTTGCCACAACAATACTACCTTTAGAGGAGTAACGCCAGGCCCAGGGGCTCATTGCACGGGCTCCCTGCTACTAGAGGTTATATTTGGCTTCCCCGATAACTTCCGTAGCGAAAATTTAACATTCCACATTGCTCCATTCCAAAGTGGCTATCAAGCACTACTTGGACGCGAAGCTTTCGGTCGCTTTAATGCAATACCGCATTACGCTTCCCTCACGCTTAAGATGCCCGGTCCACGTGGCATCATTAGAGTGAATGGAAATATTGAGCGATCCTTGCGCGCCGAAGAGAGTGCAACTGCCTTGGCAGTTGCACACTAAAAACGGCCTCACCAACTAAAGCATTTGATAGGTCATCAAGACCACGGACACGGTTAGATGAGTCCGGCGCAGCTATATGTAATTCACACAGGTTTGATAGGCCACACCCCTATTACAAATACAAGGGGCTCAACGCGTGCAGACAAGTGGCAATTTTTACTCATCTTGAATTGTACATGGTTTCTTTAAACCTACCTTTTTGCACGACAACTTTTCACCTAAGTTTCTCTCTTTTATAGATGACCATCGTGCTACACCCGTCCAGGATACGGCACAACGGAGACACATGCGCAGACGTGCAGCAGGGACCCATTCCAAGGATTCTTTTTATATTAAGACCCCGCGTAAACCTTTTTTATTGTCTCTTGTTGATACACATCCCTTGGATTCTCAGTACAATTGAGAAGGATGCTGGCGTCTTGGCATGTGGACACGTCAGAATAATGCACGTACCTGGACACCAGGGGCTTCTTACAAAGGGCACTGTTTAGGCCCGGTTTACACCATAAAGACCGAATACCTTAGGGAGTGTTCGGCGCCGCGAGTTTGGCCTTATATGCATCAGCTCTGAATGTCTTTCGTCAAATGTTGGGTTTTCCCGGCTCCTGTGTTTTGCTGCCTTACGTTCCGTTATATCGGCTAAGGCGACACCAAGAGAACTGCTGCGATTGTGTCCTGGTTCATCCAGACGAGCACCTCAGTAGAGAAAGCCGAAAACTGACTGTCATGATATAGCATGAGACTGGTCAACCACTTGATGACCTATCGGAATGTTAGAATTCCTTCGCCTTAATGAAGGGCCGTTTCCCGGCTAGGCACGTACGCACCCCGAATTCGGATGAGTGCGGAGCCACCAGGGGCTATATAGTAGCCCCACTGTCAAACTCCTATGGCTAAGTGAAAGTGTTAAAGCATTATAGTCCGATTGCCTAGTTCGCTGCGCCAACACCTCCTTATTAGGACCAAGATGTTGGAGTAAGTGTGAATATGCGTCTTCTGCGAACACCCCCACATTATATGCGTGGGGGCTGAAGCCAACGACTGCAATCTTTCAGGTTATACGCATGTATACATAAACGGCCACACAGGAGGCATCATATTACTCTCGGGCAAAAGTATAAATACAACCTTGATAAATTTCATAAAAACATTGTTTTTACAATGGGAATACATGTCACTCAAACATAATATTCTTCGAGCACTGGGCCTCTATCAAACGAGCACCCTCAAGAACTTCTTAAAAATAGTGCTCGGCAGCCACTCGGCCTATGGCCGAACCCTGTGCCGAAACAATGGTAGCATCCATCTCCGCCCAGTATGCTTTGACACGGGCAAGGGCCATCCGCGAGCCTTCTATACACGCTGACCTCTTCATCACATTGATGCACGACACCGCTCCAAGGAACTGTTGCACTAAGCTGAAATAGCTGTTCGGCTTCGGTTTTTCTGGCCACAGATGATCTACGACGGACCTCATGACGAGTCCGGACAATCTATTGAGTTCGGCCCATTCGGCTAGCCGATCAGTCAAGGGAAGCAGACACTCCGGAACGTTAAATTGCGACCAGAATAGCTTGTCCACTTCACGATCGATATGATCTCGGAAGTATTCGGCCGCATCGACAACACTCGCCGTCAAATCCAGATATGCGTCTGCCGAACTCCACAGCCGATCCAGAGGGGCATACCGCGGATCTCCGAACTTCCTCCGCAGCAAAAAGGGCTTCCCAGCCACAATATCACCAGCTTCACGCAGCTCTTCCTTCTTTGCCCTCATGGCAGCGCGGGTGTCTTTGGCCGCCATCGTGGCCTTTCCGAGGTCCGTCTCCTTCACCTGGTTTTCTTCTTCAAGGAACCGGCAACGGTCGGCAGTGTCTTTTAACTTTACAGCCATCTTGGCCATCTTTTCTTTGCTCTCGCAATGCGCGGTCTTCTCGGCTCTTAACTCTTCGGCCGCCTTTAAAGCGGCCGCATTACTAATCCTTGTTTGTTCGTTGGCTCGGGCAAGTTCCGCCTGAAGGGTCTCCACGGCGGCAACTCCATCTGTAGTCACAACATATTAAAGATACTGGCATCATGCTGCTCTTACTATGTGACATTGACTAGAAAAACATTACTTACCCTGTGCCTCGTCAAGCCGCTTGTTAACAAGCTCGATGTCGGCATCTGCCGCATCCAGTTGCCACTTTAGTTCGGCAAACTCATTAGTCCGGCCAGCCACCGGAGCTCCCATCACCTGCACATAAAGCGGTATGGTTATTACCTGGGACTACGATCCTCTGTTCGCCACCGTTCTCAATGACGACCAGAGTCTCTGGGGCTACTATCTACACATGGCACATCTAAAAATGTGCGGTACTATCAAAAAGTATATCATTTCACGTACCTCAAAGCCCGTCGGTAGACTCATAAATGCTTCATGCAATCCGCTTTCGGCGGACGAAATTCTTTCCATCACTGTACCCATCAACGTATGGTGTTCTTTTGAGATGGCCGCTCACTCCAACAGCTCCCTCAGTACGTCCGATCGCATACCAGACGGTGCCGGACTCTTTTGTTTGCTCTTTTCAAGAGCCGGACGCTGGGGACTTCGGGTGACTATAGGATTATCTTCTGGCCTCACCGGATCCGGAGAGGCCCTCCACGACGACACTTCAAGGTCGCCCGCTTCTTGATCGGGGGAGTCTGGGGGAGGCGTTTCACTCTCCATCATCTTCGGAAGAAGATCCCCCGAAGACGAGCTCTGCTGAGAAGGGCTAAGATCTGAACTTCAAGATAAACGCTTCGGTTATTTTCCTCAGAGGTAAGGTAGTATATCTCCACTATTAAAGTACTTTTTGATTACTTACAGCTTGTTGGAGGGCTGATCCTCGCGCGGACTTTGTGCGGCAAAAGCACCCTCCAAGGCAGGACCCTCTGGTGGAGACTTCTTCTGCCGTTTGGAAGCTTCGGTTTCCGGATCTTCAGAGGCAGTCATCTTCCTTCCCCGAAGCGAGAGAAGGTCAAATTCTTCCCCTTGGTTATCCTCCTTCACGGAGGCGCTCATTCCCTCGGTTGGAATTGGTAGCGATGGGGCCCCGCTTTCGACCTCATTATTCCCCCCTTTATCTTCCTTTGAGGGCTTCGGGCAAGGTGCTAGCTCGAGCAACTTTTCCAGTACCAGATTCTCCCAACCCTCAGGAAGGGGGCCGAACACCGAATCATCTTCGCCCTTGTTAGCCAGTCCTGTTCAAAGAGCGATTTCTCAGAATGACGTCATGGTAAATGAAAGACGGTGTGTTTGGCTAAAGGATTACTTACTTGGACGGCGGTACGGTTGCTGCTCAGGTCCACGTCCTCGGTAGTATCCGGACACTCTATTTGGGGTCCGAAGAATGATTTGTACATCTCCTCGTGCGTCAAGCCGAGGAAATTCTGAATAGTGCACTGCCCTTCTAGGTTGAACTCCCACATGCGGAGGGGCCGGCGTTTGCAAGGCTGGACTCGACGAACCAGCATGACTTGCACCACCGTAACCAGACTGAAATCCCCTTCGAAGAGATCTTGAATGCGGCTCTGCAGTATAGGCACGTCCTTGGCTGGACCCCAGCTCAGTCCTTTACTAATCCATGACATCAGTTGTGGTGGAGGGCCCGAGCGGAAAGCAGGGGCAGCCACCCACTTGGCACTTCTGGGAGCTGTGATGTAAAACCACTCCCGTTTCCATAATTCGGACACCTCTGGAAAGAAACATTTTGGCCACGGAGCTCCTGCTATCTTGCTTATTAATGCGCCTCCGCACGCTGCATACTGCCCCTCGACCATCTTCGGCTTCCTGTCAAAGGTCTTGAGCCACAGGCCGAAGTGAGGGGTAATGTGGAGGAAGGCCTCACACACGACAATGAATGCTGAGATGTGGAGAAAGGAGTCTGGGGCTAGATCGTGGAAATCTAGCCCGTAATAGAACATCAAATCCCTAACAAAGGGATCCAGGAAGTGGGAGATGAATACAACGTTCTCGTTGGGTTCGGGAGTAGGGACGACCTGCCCTCGGGCAGGCAGCCGATGCGAAACCTCGGCGGTCAGGTATCTAGCCTCCCTCAACTTCTTGATATCCTCTTCCGTAACGGAGGAGGGCATCCACCGGCCTTGAAGGTTAGATCCGAACATGATTGAAGGTCCGAAGCACCTGACTTGGACTTCGGGTGTTAGAACTCGAGGCGGGGGAAGGATTCGATTGAGCACGGGAGGAAAAAAAGTAAAAGCCTTGTCCTTTTATAAAGAGGGTGAATAGCAAGTGTCCTCTCCGTAGCCATTTGGGACTTGCCTATAATCTAGGAGTCCTAGACACGGTTGGGTTACCCACAACCGTATTGATGAGAATCCCGTAATTAGGGCAACACAATCTCTGCTTTGACAAGGCGTGTCAAGAAACTGCCTCGTGTTATGTGTGGAGCTGGTTAAAGAAAAACGGTTCGAATAATCACCGAGCCATGGCATGATGTCATGTTGCCAAAACGTGTCAACAGATTAAGATTTGTGGAAATATTATTCTCTCTATGGCGGTATGTGGAATTTATTTTGCAGGGTTGGACACTATCCTGGTATTCAAACTCTTCTGTGATATGTTCGGAGGAGGAACCCGCCTTGCAATGCCGAAGACAATACTGCGCGCCGGACTCATCTTCATTGAAGCCTGGTTCAGGGGCTACTGAGGGAGTCCTGGATTAGGGGGTCTCCGGACAGCCGAACTATATCCTTTGGCCGGACTATTGGACTATGAAGATACAAGATTGAAGACTTCGTCTCGTGTCCGGATGGGACTCTAATTGGCGTGGAAGGCAAGCTAGACAATACGGATATGTATATCTCCTCCTTTGTAACCGACCTTGTGTAACCCTAGCCCCCTCCGATGTCTATATAAACCGGAGGGTTTTAGTCCATAGGACAACATACAATCATACCATAGGCTAGCTTCTAGGGTTTAGCCTCTCTGATCTCGTGGTAGATCTACTCTTGTACTACCCATATCATCAATATTAATCAAGCAGGACGTAGGGTTTTACCTCCATCAAGAGGGCCCGAACCTGGGTAAAACATCGTGTTCCCTGCCTCCTGTTACATTCCGCCTTAGACGCACAGTTCCCGACCCCCTACCCGAGATCCGCCGGTTTTGACACCGATAGTGGGTTACAGGATTGACAAGGCAATATGGGAGGCATGATATAGCAAGTGGTAGGGAGCGCGACATAGCGATAGAACGAACAACTAGCAAGAAAAGATAGAAGTGATTTTGAGGGTATGGTCATCTTGCCTGAGATCCCGCAAGGAAGAAGAACAAGCCCATGAAGAAGACAAACAGACGTAGCCGAACGGATCCTCACAACTCCGGAATGAAACCGAAGCTAACGAGAGAAGCAACCCGGAAAGAAGTAGGCAACATAGTAAACAACCATCACGTAAACATGGCATGATGCACAATCAAGTATGATGCATGTCCGGCTTTAAATATGCATGGCATGGCAAAGTGCACAAACAATACTACAAGTTAAGCGGAGCTCAATATGCAACGATAGGCATATTGACAAAACACCACATGGCTTATTTAGTTCTCTCCCGTTTATGTACTCAACAAAATTATATGTTCTTAACATGGCAAGGGGTGAGGCAAAAGTAAACTACACAGTTAGGCATTTTAAATGAGGCCAGAAACATCAAACAACAATTCCAGTAAATCCTCATGTGCATTAGTAATTTAATGCAACAACAATTTAAACATTCTTGATGTTGTTAACATGATGCGGATGCCATGTTCAAGTTTATGCAATTTTATGAAAATGTTGATAAGAGCATGATATGAAGCATTTGTCATCGTGGCGGAAACGAAAAGGGTACCACGGCAACGAATCCGAAAATGATGCCATGGCAACATATCGGTTCTGGTAGCTCATGGAGATACCGGTGCAACAGGAAAAGTGACGGAAGCGTGTCATGCAAGGATGGTGGGGTGCTCCCAGATACCGGGTTCCCACATGTCGGTGACAAGGCAAAAGAGGGGCAACGTGCACCGACAGTTCGGACTCGAGGCGAACAAGGGTGCATCTCATACAACATGCATTCATTCGTTCATGGGCGTCGTCTCGGGGTTATACCTTCAAAGCGTGCAAACGGGACGGTTCAAGTTCGTCGAGGGAAGTAGAGGAAGTAGTCGTTCCGCGACGGTAGTAGAAGTACCAGTTCTATCGGCCCTCATCGGTAGTGGTACACGTTTGTTTTTAAAGAGGTACTTGACGCATCCGAGGTTTCCGGAGGCGACGATAGTGGAACTTGATGAATCCGAGTTCTTCGGAGGTCGTCATCGAACTTGGTCAAAAAACACGGCGTGGGTAGACGTACACTCGATGGTCTTTGGCAATGGTCTAGTATTTATAGGGAAAAGTTGAACATTTTAAAGAAAGAGGAGAATGCCACTTGCAATAAATGGGTGAAATTTGAAAGAAGGAAGAAGTGAAATGGTTTGCACTTGGAGAAGGGCCGTGGAGGAAAGACCATGGATGCAAAAATAGTTTTGAAACGAGAGGGATTTATAATGCAAGTTTGTTGCGGTTAATTCCAAACTAATGGAATATTTTATATAGCTCCCTAATAATATTGGGAGTATATGTTCTAAAGAGATATCACCATTGTGAATATCCCTCGATTTAAATGGAACGAAGATCCATATGATTTATTTAGTTGAGTTATTAAAAAGGTTGCAAGATGACATGATGCAATGCACATGATGCAAAGATGAATGCAACGAACCAAACAAAATACACGATGAATCTCGGAAAACATGGAAGGCAGCTAAAGCTCTGGTCTTGGGGCGTTACAAGTAGCTCCATGCAGAGCATTGTAGACATGGAAATTTGCAAAATACATACATATCTGAATGTGGTAGACCCATTGACTAAACTTCTCTCACAAGCAAAACATGATCACACCTTAGTACTCTTTGGGTGTTAACCACATAGCGATGTGAACTAGATTATTGACTCTAGTAAACCCTTAGGGTGTTGTTCACATGGCGATGTGAGCTATGGGTGTTAATCACATAAAGATGTGGACTATTGCTGTTAAATCACATGGCTATGTGAACTAGATTATTGACTCTAGTGCAAGTGGGAGACTGAAGGAAATATGCCCTAGAGGCAATAATGAAGTTGTTATTTATATATTTCCTTATATCATGATAAATGTTTATTATTCATGCTAGAATTGTATTAACCGGAAACTTGATACATGTGTGGATACATAGACAAAACACCGTGTCCCTAGTAAGCCTCTACTAGACTAGCTCGTTAATCAAAGATGGTTAAGTTTCCTAACCATAGACACATGTTGTCATTTGATGAACGGGATCACGTCATTAGGATAACGATGTGACGGACATGACCCATCCGTAGCTTAGCATATTGATCATTCGGTTTTATTGCTGTTGCTTTCTTCATGTCAAATACATATTCCTTCGACTATGAGATTCTGCAACTCTCGGATATTGGAGGAATACCTTGTGTGCTATCAAACGTCACAATGTAACAGGGTGATTATAAAGATGCTCTACACGTATCTCTGAAGGTGTTTGTTCGGTTGGCATAGATCTAGATTAGGATTTGTCACTCCAAGTATCCGAGAGGTATCTCTGGGCCCTCTCGGTAATACACATCATGATAAGCCTTGCAAGCAATGTGACTAATGAGTTAGTTATGGGATGATGTATTACGGAATGAGTAAAGAGACTTGCTGGTAACGAGATTGAACTAGGTATGTGATACGTCTCCATCGTATCTATAATTTTGATTGTTCCATGCCAATATTTTACAACTTTCATATACTTTTGGCAACTTTTTATACTATTTTTGGGACTAACATATTGATCCAGTGCCCAGTGCCAGCTCCTGTTTGTTGCATGTTTTATGTTTCGCATAAAACCCATATCAAATGGAATCCAAACAGGATAAAAATGGACGAAGAATATTTTTGGAATATTTGGAGAATATGGGAAGAAAATCAACGCGAGACGGTGCCCGAGGGAGGCACGAGGCAGGGGGCGCGCCCCACCCCCCTGGGCGCGCCCCTGACCGCCGTGGCCCCCCGTAAGGCGGTTAATGCCCTTCTTGGCCGCAAGAAAGCTAATTTTGAGAAAAAATTCCTGGTGAAGGTTTTAATCCAATCGGAGTTATGGATCTCCATATATATACGAAACGGTGAAAGGGCAGAATACCAGAACGCAGAAACAGAGAGAGACAGAGAGACAGATCCAATCTCGGAGGGGCTCTCGCCCCTCCCATGCCATGTAGACCAAGGACTAGAGGGGAAACCCTTCTCCCATCTAGGGAGGAGGTCAAGGAAGAAGAAGGAGGGGGCTGTCTCCCCCTCGCTTCTGGTGGCGCCAGAGTCCACCGGGGGCCATCATCATCACCGCAATCTTCACCAACAACTTCACCGCCATCATCACCAACTCTTCCCCCCTCTATGCAGCGGTGTAACCCCACTTTTACCTGTTATAATCTCTACTTAAACATGGTGCTCAATGCTATATATTATTTCCCAATGATGTATGGCTATCCTATGATGTTTGAGTAGATCCGTTTTGTCCTATGGGTTAATTGATGGTCGTGATTGGTTTGAGTTTCATGTTTTATTATTGGTGCTGTCCTATGGTGCTCTCCGTGTCGCGCAAGAGTGAGGGATTCCCGCTGTAGGGTTTGCAATATGTTCATGATTTTCTTATGGTGGGTGGCGTGAGTGACAGAAGCACAGACCCGAGTAAGTAGGTTGTTTGCGTATGGGATAGAGAGGACTTGATACTTTAATGCTATGGTTGGGTTTTACCTTAATGATCTTTAGCAGTTGCGGATGCTTGCAAGAGTTCCAATCATAAGTGCATATGATCCAAGAAGAGAAAGTATATTAGCTTACGCCTCTCCCTCAAATAAAATTGCAATAATGATTACCGGTCTAGTTATCGATTGCCTAGGGACAAATAACTTTCTCGTAACAAAAAGGTCTTTACTAAAACTAACTTAGTTGTGTATTTATCTAAACAACCCCTACTTTTTATTTACGTGCTCTTTATTATCTTGCAAACCTATCCAAAAACACCTACAAAGTACTTCTAGTTTCATACTTGTTCTAGGTAAAGCGAACGTCAAGCGTGCGTAGAGTTGTATCGGTGGTCGATAGAACTTAAGGGAATATTTGTTCTAACTTTAGCTCCTCGTTGGGTTCGATGCTCTTACTTATCGAAAACTATTGCGATCCCCTATACTTGTGGGTTATCAAGACCTTTTTCTGGCGCCGTTGCCGGGGAGCCATAGCGTGGGGTGAATATTCTCGTGTGTGCTTGTTTGCTTTATCACTAAGTAATTTTTATTTCCTGTTCTAAGTTGTTCTCTATCTTTAGTTATGGATAAGGAACACGAAATACCAAAAAAATTAGGTTTACCTGCTACTCATGGAGACGGGGAACCTCCTAAAACCCTTGATGCTGGTTATGTGAAAGAGATTATGTACTACTTTGATAATCCTGAGAAAACCCCATTCAATTATGTTATGGGAGACACGTTGGATCAACGTGAATACTTTAGGGATTATCGCTTGACTCAAAAAGGGGAACTATTATGGGATCAAAATCATATGTTGCATTGGTATGCTCGGGAACTATGCTTGAGATATGATTATACTTGTTGCTCTAGGATGAAGGCTCCACACCTTCCCTTTTCATGCAAATTTAATGATGATAAAACCTTGGCTTCTTATGCCAATGGTATATATGATTACTATGATGTGGAACAAATAGAAGAATTTGTTGCTTTTATGAGTGCTTATGAAATTGAATCTTTGTTTAAAGAGTGAAAATTTTGATGATTCATTTTATAGACCTGAAAATTTACCTGTCCTTAAATATTGCGATGAGAATTATGAATACAATGTCAATATTGATACATTTATTGAGAAAGTCTCCGATGTCCAAGAAGGGACTAATATTTTGCAGGAGTCTATGGAAGAAGAAATTAATGACACCGTGAGCTCATTGGATGAAAAAGATGACGAGGAGAGCGAAGAACAAAAGGAGGAAGAGCGGATTAGCTACCCGTTCCCACCTTCCAATGAGAGTAACTCTTCAACTCATACATTGTTTAATTTCCCTTCGTGCTTACCGAAGGATGAGTGCTATGATGATTGTTATGATCCCGTTGACTCTCTTGAAATATCCCTTTTTGATGATGCTTGCTATGCTTGTGGCCAAGATGCCAATATGAATTATTCTTATGGAGATGAACTTTCTATAGTTCCTTATGTTAAACATGAAATTGTTGCTATTGCACCCACGCATGATAGTCCTATTATCTATTTGAATTCTCCCGACTACACTATATCAGAGAAGTTTGCCCTTATTAAGGATTATATTGATGGGTTGCGTTTCGCCGTTACACACGATGATTTTGATAGATATAATATGCATGTGCTTGCTGCTCCTAATTGCAATTGTTATGAGAGAGGAACTATATCTCCACCTCTCTATGTTTCCAATACGATAAAATTGCAAGAAACTGTTATACTATGCATTGGCCTTTACTATGGATGCATGAATTGTTCTTTTATGACATTCCGATGCATAGGAAGAGAGTTAGAATTTTTTGTTGCATGATATATGTTACTTTGTGCTCACTACTAAATTACAAATCATTGTTAATTAAAATTGGCTTTCATATACCTTGGGATCCGGGTGGATTCATTACTTGAGCACTATATGCCTAGCTTAATAGCTTTAAAGAAAGCACTGCGAGGGAGAAAACCTGGAAGTTCTAGAGAGTAACTTATTTCTGATGCGTGCTTTTATATATTTTAAAAACAAAAAAATAAATAGGGGAACCCAAAACTTTTCAAAAAGAAAGGTGAAAGTGAGATAGACGAGCATTGTGAAAGTGGGCGACGTCCTTGAACTTTGTTCATGCCCATGGAAACTTTGTGAATCTTAATTACAGAAAATTTTCAACAAAATTAATTATCTCCTTGTACAATTCCATTGTATTATAAAAATAATGTGCCAAGGTTTTCCTTTAGGATGTTTTAGATGCTTGTTGGTTTGTACGGTGCAGGACAGAAACTTTGGCTGTAGCGCGCAATTTTACATTTTTTGCTGGAACGTCAAATGGTTATGAACCTTTTTGCAGTGTCTTTCTATACAAATTGTTTATTTTTCATAATTTTGGTAGAATTTTTGGAGTACCAGAGGTATGGTGAATGCTCAGATTATTACAGACTATTCTGTTTTAGACAGATTCTGTTTTTGATGCATAGTTTGCTTGTTTTGATGAAACTATCGATTTATATCAGTGGATTAAGCCATGGAAAAGTTATATTACAGTAGCTACAATGCAAAAAAATATGAATTGGTTTGCAACAGTACTTAGAGTAGTTATTTACTTTATTATACTAACGGATCTTACCGAGCTTTCTGTTGAGTTTTGTGTGGATGAAGTGTTCGAAGATCGAGGAGGTCTCGATGTGAGAAGAAGGAAGAGAGGCAAGAGATCAAGTTTGGGGATGCCCGAGGCACCCCAAGTAAATATTCAAGGAGACTCAATCATCTAAGCTTGGGGATGCCCCGGAAGGCATCCCATCTTTCTTCAACAAGTACCTGTATGTTTTCGGATTCGTTTCGTTCATGCGATATGTGCAATCTTGGAGCGTCTTTTGCATTTAGTCTTCAATTTTATTTTACGCACCGTGCTGGTATGAGATAGTCCTCGGTTGATTTATAGAATTCTCATTTGCACTTCACTTATATCTCTTGAGTATGGCTTTATAGAATGCTTCATGTGCTTCGCTTATATCATTTGAAGTTTGGATTGCGTGTTTCTCTTCACATAGAAAACCGCCATTTGTAGAATGCTCTTTTGGTTCACTTATATTTGTTAGAGCGTGGGCATATATTTTGTAGAAATAATTAAGATCTCTTTCTTCACTTATATCTACTTAGAGAGATTACAGGAACTGGTCCTTCACATGGTTAGTCATAAAATCCTACATAAAACTTGTAGATCACTGAATATGATATGTTTGATTCCTTGCAATAGTTTTGCGATATAAATATGGTGATATTAGAGTCATGCTAGTGGGTAGTTGTGGATTGTAGAAATACTTGTGTTGAAGTTTGTGATTCCTGTAGCATGCACGTATGGTGAACCGTTATGTGATGAAGTCGGAGCTTGATTTATTTATTGATTGTCTTCCTTATGAGTGGCGGTCGGGGACGAGCGATGGTCTTTTCCTACCAAACTATCCCCTAGGAGCATGCGTGTAGTACTTTGTTTCGATAGCTAATAGACTTTTCCAATAAGTATGTGAGTTCTTTATGACTAATGTTGAGTCCATGGATTATACGCACTCTCGCCCTTCCACCATTGCTAGCCTCTCTAGTACCGCGCAACTTTCGCCGGTACCATAAACCCACCATATACCTTCCTCAAAACAGCCACCATACCTACCTATCATGGCCTTTCCATAGCCATTCCGAGATATATTGCCATGCAACTTCCATCATCATCATATACATGACTTGAGCATTCATTGTCATATTGCTTTGCATGATCGTAAGATAGCTAGCATGATGTTTTCATGGCTTGTACGCTTTTTGATGTTATTGCTACGCTAGATCATTGCACATCCCGGTACACCGCTGGAGGCATTCATATAGAGTCATATCTTTGTTCTAGTATCGAGTTGTAAGTAAATAAAAGTGTGATGATCATCATTATTAGAGCATTTCCCCAGTGAGGAAAGGATGATGGAGACTATAATTCCCCCAGATCGGGATGAGACTCCGGACTTTGAAAATAAAAAAGAGAGGCCAAAGAAGCCCACCAAAAAAACAAAAAAATTAGAGAAAAAGAGAGAAGGGGCAATGTTACTATCCTTTTACCACACTTGTGCTTCAGAGTAGCACCATGTTCTTCATATAGAGAGTCTCTTGAGTTATCACTTTCATATACTAGTGGGATTTTTCATTATAGAACTTGGCTTGTATATTCCGATGATGGGCTTCCTCAAATGCCCGAGGTCTTCATGAGCAAGCAAGTTGGATGCACACCCACTTAGTTTTCAGTTTGAGCTTTCATACACTTATAGCTCTTAGTGCATCCGTTGCATGGCAATCCCTACTCACTCACATTGATATCTATTGATGGGCATCTCCATAGCCCGTTGATACGCCTAGTTGATGTGAGACTATCTTCTCCTTTTTGTCTTCTCCACAACCACCATTCTATTCCACCTATAGTGATATGTCCATGGCTCACGCTCATGTATTGCGTGAAAGTTGAAAAGGTTTGAGAACATCAAAAGTATGAAACAATTGCTTCGCTTGTCATCAGGGTTGTGCATGATTTGAATATTTGGTGTGGTGAAGATGGAGCATAGCCAGTGTGACACCCCGAGACCGATGCGCCATGTGTCGTCCAGTTATTCACTGTTGTTGCCTTGTCATTTGCTTGCATGTTGCATCTTGCCATGTCATCATGTGCATTGCATCATCATGTTTTCAAAACTTGCATCCGTCCGGGTTTCCCCAGTTCTGTCCGTTGTCCGTTCTGAGCCCAGACACACTCGCACGCACCCGCGGCATGTCCGAAATAGTATTTTATAAGTGGCTGGGAAATGTTCACGGAATGGGTTGAAAGTTGGCATGTGGTGTTGTTATAGTGTAGATTGGCCGCCTGCCAAGTTTCATCGCATTCGGAGTCCGTTTGACGCCCCAACGGATAACTATAGCGGCAATATAGTCAGTCAAATTGTCGGACGTTTTCTGTCTCCGGAAACTGTTGCCGGGTCTCTCTCTCTCTTCTCTTCTCTTCTCTCAGCCTGAGGCATTCTGCATAGCCTACTACCGCTTACCGCCAGGCCCAACTTAAACTCTCTCGTCAGCCCACGGCCCTCCTCGCGCGCGCGTCCAGAAGCTGTCCCGGACCCGACCCGGACTATCGCTATCGTTGTGTCCGGATCATCCCCAAACATCTACAAAACATCTCCGTTTTCGTTTTTGGACTCCCTACCTATTTTTCTTCTTTCGACCGTCCGTTTTAGATCAGACGGGCCGGATTAGCCCCTACCAAAAAAAATCCTATTGGTATATTTAGTGGGCAACCCTAGATCCTAGGGAGTTTGTCCCATCAGTCCTATCCCGCCGCCAGCCACGAGATCCACCTCGTTTTCCCCATCGCTCCAATCAGGACCTCCCTTGCCTTCCCGATCCACCCACCGAGCCAACCAGCACCGCCAGGCCGAACCTCACCGGCCCTCCCCGACCAGGTCCCTCCGATCCTCTCTGTACTCCTCTCTCTCACCCTGCCGCATTTCTTCCTCTCTAAGCTCTCTCCCTCTCTGCCATGGATGACCTCAGGAGCTCCCGATGATGCCATGGCTCCTGGACCTCAAGTCTTCACCAGATCTGACTGGGAAATGGATGTTCTAGTCCATCCCCGACCTCCGGCCGTCCCCTGCCTCACCGGAGCGCCGCCCCGCCATGGCTGCCTGGACCTGAAACTCCATCTTTGCCTCGTTCCCCGCCTCGCCTCGCCTCTGGTCAGATCGGTCAGATCGGTGCCATAGGGCTGGATCCGTTCGTCCGCTCCATCCATGCCGTCCCGCCGAAGTCCTCAGCTCACCGGAGTTGCGCCAAGTTCCCCTGCATCGCGCCAGACGCCGCCCCCCGCTGCTGCTTTACCGCCGTCCAGCTGTGCCGCCGTCCCCCTGCATCCTATGCTTCGTGAACGAGCGAGGAGAACGCTCCCGTTGACCGCGCTCGTCCCTGCCTCGATCCAGTGGGATCGGCAGGGGCACGACCCATCCAGTACCCGAGTGGGCCGGCCTGCCAGCGCCCAGGCCCACTCCCCTCGGCCTACCTCTCCACCGCCTGGGCTTGGCCCAGGGTGAGTAGCCCCCAAGCGCCCCCTCCTCTTGTTTTTTTCCACTGTTGGGCTAGCCTCTGTTTCGGCCCAACACATGTTTTTTCCTGAATGTTTTAGCTATTTATTCCAGAGTTTCCAGTTTTGCAGAAAACCCCTTCGGGATCATGCATTTAATAACTTCTAAACCGTGCATCCGATTAAAATGCTTTATATATGAAAAATGCCGAAAATTTTGTCTAGTTTCATAATATACTACTTTCATCCATGTTAAAAATGTTTAAAATGATGTTTGCTTATATTTTGCCTATTGCCATGTTAAAATGCTTTATTTCGTAACTAAATAACCGTAGCTCCAAACTTAACAAACTTTATATGTAAATGGGGTAGAAAAATGCCTAGTTTAACATGGTGCACTTTTCTTGCATGTTTAAAAACTATAAAATATGCTTTAGGGTAGAACAGTACCAAACCAAAATATGCACATGAGGAGTTTCCAGACTTGTTGTTTGTCATTCCGGCCTCATTTAAACATGCCTAGATAGGTAGCTTTCATATGCTTCACCTCTTGCCATGCTAACCAACATTTAATTTTGTTGAGTACATAAACGGGAGAGAACTAAATAATTGTTGTGGTGTTTCGTCAATATGCAACTCGTTGCATATTGAGCTCCACTTAACTTGTAGTTTTGCTTGCGCACTTTGCCATGCCATGCCTCATTAAACCGGACATGCATCATACTTGATTGTGCATCATGCCATGATTATGTGATGGTTGTTTACTATGTTGTTTGCTTCTTTCCGGTGTTGCTTCTTCGAGTTAGTTCCTTTAACGCCGCGTTTGTGAGGATCCGTTCGACTACGTCCGTTTGTCCTCTTCTTGGATTCGTTCTTCTTCCTTGCGGGACCTCGGGCAAGATGACCATACCCTCGAAATCACTTCTATCTTGGCTAGCTAGTTGATCGCTCTATTGCTATGCCGCGCTACCTACCACTTGCTATATCATGCCTCCCATATTGCCATGTCAAGCT
The DNA here is from genome assembly GCF_003073215.2 of Triticum urartu. NCBI lineage: Eukaryota > Viridiplantae > Streptophyta > Magnoliopsida > Poales > Poaceae > Triticum > Triticum urartu. Next base: position 349,490,583 of record NC_053025.1, read on the forward strand.
TCTAGCCCACCTTTCCTACCAAACCGTTGATTGGCTACGTTACCGCTTTGCTCAGCCCCTCTTATAGCGTTGCTAGTTGCAGGTGAAGTTTGAAGTTTGTTCCTTGTTTGGAACATGGATATGTTGGGATATCATAATATCTCTTATTTTAATTAATGCATCTATATACTTGGTAAAGGGTGGAAGGCTCGGCCTTATGCCTGGTGTTTTGTTCCACTCTTGCCGCCCTAGTTTCCGTCATACCGGTGTTATGTTCCTTGATTTTGTGTTCCTTACGCGGTTGGGTTATAATGGGAACCCCTTGATAGTTCGCCTTGAATAAAACTCCTCCAGCAAGGCCCAACCTTGGTTTTACATTTGCCTCACCTAGCCTTTTCCCTCGGGTTTCCGGAGCCCGAGGGTCATCTTTATTTTAACCCCCCGGGCTAGTACTTCTCTAAGTGTTGGTCCAACCTGAGCGATGTCCGGCGCCCCCTAGGCAACCAGGGTCTATGCCAACCCGACGTCTGGCTCATCCGGTGTGCCCTGAGAACGAGATATGTGCAGCTCCTATCGGGATTTGTCGGCACATCCGGGCGGCTTTGCTGGTCTTGTTTTACCATTGTCGAGATGTCTTGTAACCGGGATTCCGAGTCTGATCGGGTCGTCCTGGGAGAAGGAATATCCTTCGTTGACCGTGAGAGCTTGTGATGGGCTAAGTTGGGACACCCCTGCAGAGTTTTGAACTTTCGAAAGCCGTGCCCACGGTTATGGGCATATGGGAATTTGTTAATGTCCGGTTGTAGAGTACTTGACACTTAACTTAATTAAAATGCATCAACCGCGTGTGTAGTCGTGATGGTCTCTTTCCGGCGGTGTCCGGGAAGTGAACACGGTTCTTGTGTTATGCTTGAACGTAAGTAGTTTCAGGATCACTTCTTCATTACTTCTAGTTCACGACCATGCTTTGCTTCTCTTCTCGCTCTTATTTGCGTATGTTTAGCTACCATATATGCTCAGTGCTTGCTGCAGCTCCACCTCACTACCTTTTCCTACCCATAAGATTAAATAGTCTTGATCTCGCGGGTGTGAGATTGCTGAGTCCTCGTGACTCACAAATTACTTCAAATAGTTGCACGTGCCAATGATAACCGTGCAGGTGACGCAACCGAGCTCAAGGAGGAGCTCGATGAAGATCGTGTTCGTTGTGTTGTTTCGTTTTCCAGTTGATCAGTAGTGGAGCCCAGTCATTACGATCGGGGACCTATGCATTTGGGGTTGTCTTTATTTTGGTTCCATAGTCGGACCCTGATTGTATCTGGATGATGTAATGCTATATTTATGTATTGTGTGAAGTGGCGATTGTAAGCCAACTCTTTATCCCTTTCTTATTCAACACATGGGATGTGTAAAGATTACCCCTCTTGCGACATGCCTACTATGCGCCTATGCCTCTAAGTCGTGCTCCGACACGTGGGAGATATAGCTGCATCGTGGGTGTTACAAGTTGGTATCAGAGCCTTCCCCGACTTAGGAGCCCCTTGCTTGATCGAATCGCTGGCGTTGTTGAGTCTAGAAAAATGTTTTGAGTCTTCTAAGATTATATATATCAGAGAGTAGGATTCTTTTTACTCCTCAGTCCCTTTGTCGCTTTGGTGAGGCCTCCTGACGTAGAGTTTTGACTCTTCTCTTCTCAAATTTCACGCTTTTTTTAGGATCACGCGGGTATCTTGGAATTGTTTCAATGGTTTTGTGACGAGAACATTGTTCTTGGTGCCTCCTGACATTTAGGGGTTGTGGCAGTGTCCGGGGGAGTTGAGCTCCGAGGTGTTATCATCACAATTTTATCGTTGCAGTTCTGGAATACCTGAGTTTCGCCGACATCGAAAATCTCTTTTATGCAGTTGTTGGTGAGTTAACCTCGACGCCACCCAGTACTGGGGCGGTAGTTCGGGAGTATTGCCATAAGTCGTATAACAGATGCTTTTCGAATGTTGAGGTAAACGATTTTCGAAGGTTTCTTGGTTATGTGTTGAAGGATGGATACAGCTGGATGTAGGATTTGTTAGTTTTGGGTGAGATATTATGCTTCCCCTGTATCCCCAACACCTGATTGCATAACCAGAAAGTTTCGGGAGTTTATAAGTGGGAATTCAAGTATCACGTAGGAATTCTTTCCAACAGACACATGATACGATATGGGATCTATCATATGTTTGTTCCGGCTTATTTTGCAAGCCAATCCTTTGTTTTTGTTTTCAGTTGTGGTATTCGAGTTGCTTAGAAGTCAAGTGTTGATTCCATATATTTCCTAAACGGTGTTCCCATACTCCGATGTGAATACCAATCCTTCTTGATCATCGAGATTGTCATCTCAATTTCTTCTCTACCGGCGTGTTTCCCTTCAAGTGGACCCGATCATTTCAACATTTGCAAGATCCAATCTCAGTTCTTCTCAACGGTGTTCATTTCATTCATCCCAAGCGGCCTTTGTTTTACCACCCTCCCACCCTTTTCTTCAAGGATTTGGTTTTCTTAATCAAGTATCCATTTTATTGATGGGAAGTCTCTCCGTTCTTTTCTTTCAATGTTCTTATCCGCTAATTCTCAGGAAGATTCTAACGGAGACTCAAGTTCATCATTCTTCGTTCTTTTCCTTCTCTGGTGGATTCAATTCAAGCTTTGTTGATCATATCCTTTTCCTCGTTCCAAATGCTTTCCCATGCCGGTGCACCTCATAATCATTCCTCGCTTGCTTTCAATTGTTCCGGAGTGTTGTAGATATCTCGAAGATTCGTGTTTCCACTCAGCTTTCGTTCGAGCTCTTTCGAGGATGTTATCTCATTCATGCCATTTAATTTAACTGGTGCAATCTCTCTTTTTAAGCAATCATTCAACGGTGTTTCTTTTGAGTGGGCCCTAACCCACAGGTCTTTTCCTAGGATCTTACCTGACTCTTCTAATTTTCCCGGAGTTATTCTCAAATTCATTTCAAAGTTTGACGTAAGAATGATTTGTCATCTGTTAGATGGTTTCTCCAAGATCTTTCAAATCCTTTTCATTGTTGGCTCAACCTCTTCATTTTTTTTCATTCTCCTAGGGTGTCTCATCAATTATCGTGGTGGTGTTTCCTGTCGTCATTCTCGGATTTGAAGAACGAAGTGGAGTTCCTCTTAAATCCTTACCTGTTTTTCCAAAGACGTGTAGTTCAAGCTTGATGCCATCCTCTCATAATTGTGTTCGATTGTGAGAATTCTTTTCATCCATCCTTAGTATTTCAAGAGTCTTTTCAGTTTGATTCTCCGAAGACCATCATTGCGGGTTTATTCATTCTCAGCTTTCAGCTCTCATTATCCAAATCTTACTGGTGCATCATTCGACTATTCTCTAATCAGCTCATGATCTCCTTGTTTCTCTTGTATCTAATCCTAACAAGTATCTTCACTCATTTTCCTCCCAGTGAATTGTGCTTTTGCTAGTTTCTTGTTCAATTCTTACGGTGGTTCATTCAAGAGTTCCCTTCCTTCGTTATCATACAGTTTTATTCGTTGTTTCAATCCTACTGGTGGTTCGTTGAATACCTTCCCAAGTTGGCGCCATATCTATCTTAATCCTTTCTACGAGAATAAGTAGTATGCCAAATCCATTATTTGTCATCCATTTAATTGATGAAGGATAAGCATAATGCAATTCTTATTCTTATTTCAACGATTAAAATTCAATTCCTTATTCCGGAGGTTCATCAAAATTCTTCATTTCATTTGTTTATCTTTCTTTTCCGGAGTTCCAAGTTTTTCCGCATTATCTCGTCGCGAAGCTCCATCTAAATCATCGCAAGGTTTCACCTTGTGTTTTCAACTTCTCTTTCCTTTCGTTTGATCATCCTTTTATTACCGGAGTTCTTCTTGGAGGCTCTACATGGTGGTTCATCAAGGATTCTTTTCATTCTTCATTTGTTCTTCAAGATTTCTCTTGAAGCTATGATCCGCCAAGCTATACTTCAAGTATTCTTCATCTTGCATTCCAAAGTGCAATTCTTTCTACCTTATCATTTGAGGTGGTGTTATGTCATTCTTGATAATTTCCCTTCGGGTTTCATGATTCACAAGTTTTCAAAGAGTGACATATTTAAATCCATCATTTTCTCTTCTCTCAAGAGATCTTTTCAACCAATCAATCCTTTTGTCGGAATTATCTTGGGTTATATTTCACCTAAAGCTTTCCCTAAGGATTTTTGCTATTTATGGTGCTTATAAATGACCCAAGTTCTTCAATTATCCTCCTAGTGAGATAAGTTTCTCGTCTCCTTGTTTATATTAATCCAAATCTATTTTTTTCGTTAGTGGCAGAATTTCACCTCAAGATTTCGATGTGTTTTCCATAAGCCCATTTCAAGGTTATTCTTTTTGTTGTTGATTCTTCCAACAACTCTGTTCAATCCATCTTTGTAAGGATGCTCTTTCTAATTCAATTATGGGAGAAGTTTTCATTTTTATTCTCCGTTCTGTTTCTTTCCAACCATCTAGTTTTCCATTCATTTGTTCCGGAGGCATTGTGATGTTGCTCTCTTTGACCCATCACCTTGTTTTGTCAAGATCATGTTCTTTCTTTTTTTGGTTATCCATCTAACCGGAGTGTCGTGCCCTCTTTTCAAGTTCTTCCCATTTTGTCAAGTTTTTGCCTCCCTTCTCAACCGGAGTGCTGTCTGAAATCTATCTTACCTCTTGTGCCATTCTTTCAATAGTTCCGGAGGCTATGTGTTGCTGATTTCATCAAGCATACTCTCATCTTGTCTAGTTCATATTCAATTCCTTTCATTTACAGTCGGAGTGCTGTCCAAATTATATCATTCTTATTCCGTCTTTATCTTGTTTTAACCGGAGTGTTGTGTCTACCATTCCTCTTCTAACCGAAGTCTCATCCAAGTGCTTTCATTTTTCCAAGTTCATATTCTCTACCTTCCATTTCCAACTGGAGTGTTTCCGTATTTGATCCTTATCTTTCCTGCTACATCTCGTTCCAACTGGAGTGCTTGCATGTACTTCTTGTCCATTGTAACCTTTTTCTTATGTCTTTCAACCTACAGGGTTCTCGTGATGTTCCTTGTTCCTCTTTTGTAATGGAGGTTTTCAACTTTGTTCATCTTCGTTGTATTCTTTATTTCAAAAAAATTTCAACCTCTCAAGGTTCTTTGGTTTCACTTATTTGTCAAAGAAGCAACTTAGTTTTACCTCTTCTCTTACTCTTTCGTTTCTCTCCGATGCCATCCTAGATTTCGGGACGAGATCCTCTCGTAGTGGTGGAGTGTTGTGACACCCCGAGACCGATGCGCCAGGTGTCTTCCAGTTATTCGCTATTGTTGCCTTGTCATTTGCTTGCGTGTTGCATCTTTCCATGTCATCATGTGCATTGCATCATCACGTTTTCAAAACTTGCATCCGTCCGGGTTTCCCCAGTTCTGTCCGTTGTCCGTTCTGAGCAAAGACACACTCGCACGCGCCCGCGGCATGTCCGAAATAGTATTTTATAAGTGGTCAGAAAATGTTCTCGGAATGAGTTGAAAGTTGGCATGCGGTGTTGTTACAGTGTAGATTGGCCGCCTGACAAGTTTCATCGCATTCGGAGTCCATTTGATGCCCCAACGGATAACTATAGCGGCAATATAGTCGGCCAAATCGTCGGACTTTTTCGGCCCTCCCCGACCAGGTCCCTCCTATCCTCTCTGTACTCCTCTCTCTCACCCTGCCGCATTTCTTCCTCTCTAACCTCTCTCCCTCTCTGCCATGGATGACCTCAGGAGCTCCCGATGATGCCATGGCTCCTGGACCTCAAGTCTTCGCCGGATCTGACTGGGAAATGGATGGTCTAGTCCATCCCCGAGCTCCGGCCGTCCCATGCCTCGCCGGAGCACCGCCTCGCCATGGCTGCCTGGACCTGAAGCTCCATCTTCGCCTTGTTCCCCGCCTCGCCTCGCGTCTGGTCAGATCGGCTTCATAGGGCTGGATTTGTTCGTCCGCTCCATCCCTGCCGTCCCGCCTGAGTCTTTAGCTCGCCGGAGTTGCACCAAGTTCCCCTGCATCACGCCGGACGTCGTCCTCCGCTGCTGCTTTGCCGCCGTCCAGCCGTGCCGTTGCCCCCCTGCGTCCTCTGCTTCGTGAACGAGCGAGGAGAACGCGCCATTGACCGCGCTCGTCCCTGCCTCGATCCAGTGGGATCGGCAGGGGCACGACCCATCCAGTACCCGAGTGGGCCGGCCTGCCAGCGCCCAGGCCCACTCCCCCCGGCCTACCTCTCCACCGCCGGGGCTTGGCCCAGGGTGAGCAGCCCCAAGCACCCCCTCCTCTTGTTTTTTTCCACTGTTGGGCCAGCCTGTGTTTCGGACCAACACATGTTTTTTCCTGAACGTTTTAGCTATGTATTCCAGAGTTTCCAATTTTGCAGAAAACCCCTTCGGGATCATGCATTTAATAACTTCTAAACCATGCATCCGATTAAAATGCTTTATATATGAAAAATGCCTAAAATTTTGTCTAGTTTCATAATATACTACTTTTATCCATGTTAAAAATGTTTAAAATGATGTTTGCTTATATTTTTCCTATTGCCATGTTAAAATGCTTTATTTCATAACTAAATAACCGTAGCTCCAAACTTAACAAACTTTATATGTAAATGGGGTAAAAAAATGCCTAGTTTAACATGGTGCACTTTTCTTGCATGTTTAACAACTACACAATATGCTTTAGGGCAGAACAGTACCAAACCAAAATATGCACATGAGGAGTTTCCAGACTTGTTGTTTGTCGTTCCGGCCTCAATTAAACTTGCCTAGATTGGTAGTTTTCATATGCTTCATCTCTTGCCATGCTAACCAACATTTAATTTTGTTGAGTACGTAAACGGGAGAGAACTAAATAATTGTTGTGGTGTCTCGTCAATATGTAACTCGTTGCATATTGAGCTCCACTTAACTTGTAGTTTTGCTTGTGCACTTTGCCATGCCATGCCTCATTAAACCGGACATGCATCATACTTGATTGTGCATCATGCCATGATTATGTGATGGTTGTTTACTATGTTGTTTGCTTCTTTCCGGTGTTGCTTCTTTAGGTTAGTTCCATTAACGTCGCGTTTGTGAGGATCCGTTTGACTACGTCCGTTTGTCTTCTTCTTGGACTCGTTCTTCTTCCTTGCGGGATCTCGGGCAAGATGACCATACACTCAAAATCACTTCTATCTTTGCTAGCTTGTTGATCGCTCTATTGCTATGCCGCGCTACCTACCACTTGCTATATCATGCCTTCCATATTGCCATGTCAAGCCTCTAACCCACCTTTCCTAGCAAACCGTTGATCGGCTATGTTACTGCTTTGCTCAGCCCCTCTTATAGCGTTGCTAGTTGCAGGTGAAGTTTGAAGTTTGTTCCTTGTTTGGAACATGGATATGTTGGGATATCACAATATCTCTTATTTTAATTAATGCATCTATATACTTGGTAAAGGGTGGAAGGCTCGGCCTTATGCCAGGTGTTTTGTTCCACTCTTGCCGCCCTAGTTTCCGTCATACCAGTGTTATGTTCGTTGATTTTTCGTTCCTTACGCGGTTGGGTTATAATGGGAACCCCTTGACAGTTCACCTTGAATAAAACTCCTCCAGCAAGGCCCAACCTTGGTTTTACATTTGCCTCACCTAGCCTTTTTTCCTCGGGTTTCTGGAGCCCGAGGGTCATCTTTATTTTAACCCCCCCGGGCCAGTGCTTCTCTAAGTGTTGGTCCAACCTGAGAGATGTCCGGCGCCCCCTGGGCAACCAGGGTCTATGCCAACCCGACGTCTGGCTCATCCGGTGTGCCCTGAGAACGAGATATGTGCAGCTCCTATCGGGATTTGTCGGCACATCCGGGCGGCTTTGCTGGTCTTGTTTTACCATTGTTGAGATGTCTTGTAATCGGGATTCCGAGTCTGATCGGGTCGTCCTGGGAGAAGGAATATCCTTCGTTGACCGTGAGAGCTTGTGATGGGCTAAGTTGGGACACCCCTGCATTGTTTTGAACTTTCGAAAGCTATGCCCGCGGTTATGGGCAGATGGGAATTTGTTAATGTCCGGTTGTAGAGTACTTGACACTTAACTTAATTGAAATGCATCAACCGCATGTGTAGCCGGGATGGTCTCTTTCCGGCGGTGTCCGGGAAGTGAACACGGTTCTTGTGTTATGCTTGAACGTAAGTAGTTTCAGGATCACTTCTTGATCACTTCTAGTTCACGATCGTGCTTTGCTTCTCTTCTCGCTCTTATTTGCGTATGTTTAGCCACCATATATACTCAGTGCTTGCTGCAGCTCCACCTCACTACCTTTTCCTACCCATAAGCTTAAATAGTCTTGATCTCGCGGGTGTGAGATTGCTGAGTCCTCATGACTCACAGATTACTTCAAACAGTTGCAGGTGCCGATGATTACCGTGTAGGTGACGCAACCAAGCTCAAGGAGGAGCTCGATGAAGATCGTGTTCATTGTGTTGTTTCGTTTTCCAGTTGATCAGTAGTGGAGCCCAGTCGGGACGATCGGGGACCTATGCATTTGGGGTTGTCTTTATTTTGGTTCCGTAGTCGGACCCTGATTGTATCTGGATGATGTAATGCTATATTTATGTATTGTGTGAAGTGGCGATTGCAATCCAACTCTTTATCCCTTTCTTATTCAGTACATGGGACGTGTGAAGATTACCCCTCTTGCGACAAGCCTACCATGCGGCTATGCCTCTAAGTCGTGCCCGACATGTGGGAGATATAGCCGCATCGTGGGTGTTACAGCAATCTTCACCAACAACTTCACTGCCATCATCACCAACTCTTCCCCCTCTATGCAGTGGTGTAACCCCTCTTTTACCCGCTGTAATCTCTACTTAAACATGGTGCTCAACGCTATATATTATTTCCCAATGATGTATGGCTATCCTATGATGTTTGAGTAGATCCATTTTGTACTATGGGTTAATTGATGATCGTGATTGGTCTGAGTTGCATGTTTTATTATTGGTGCTGTCCTATGGTGCTCTCCGTGTCGCCCAAGCGTGAGGGATTCCCGCTGTAGGGTTTGCAATATGTTCATAATTTTCTTAGGGTGGGTGGCGTGAGTGATAGAAGCACAGACCCGAGTAAGTAGGTTGTTTGCGTATGGGATAAAGAGGACTTGATACTTTAATGCTATGGTTGGGTTTTACCTTAATGATCTTTAGTAGTTGCGGATGCTTGCTAGAGTTCCAATCATAAGTGCATATGATCCAAGAAGAGAAAGTATGTTATCTTATGCCTCTTCCTCAAATAAAATTGCAATAATGATTACCGGTCTAGTTATCGATTGCCTAGGGACAAATAACTTTCTCATAACAAAAAGCTCTTTACTAAAACTAACTTAGTTGTGTCTTTATCTAAACAGCCCCTACTTTTTATTTACGTGCTCTTTATTATCTTGCAAACCTATCCAAAAACACCTACAAAGCACTTCTAGTTTCATACTTGTTCTAGGTAAAGCGTACATCAAGCGTGCGTAGAGTTGAATCGGTGCTTGATAGAACTTAAGGGAATATTTTTTCTACCTTTAGCTCCTTGTTGGGTTCGACACTCTTAATTATCGAAAACTGTTACGATCCCCTATACTTGTGGGTTATCAGTATGAAGATACTGGTGATCGAATCTCGGGCAAGTAACATATCGATGACAAAGGGAATAACGTACGTTGTCATTACGGTACGACCGATAAAAATCTTCATAGAATATGTGGGAACCAATATGAGCATCCAGGTTCCGCTGTTCGTTATTGACCGGAGAGGTGTCTCGGTCATGCCTACATAGTTCTCCAACCCATAGGGTCTGCACGCTTAACATTCGACGACGATTTTGTATTATATGAGTTATGTGATTTGGTGACCGAATGTTGTTCGGAGTCCCGGATGAGATCACGGACATGACGAGGAGTCTTGAAATAGTCGACAAGTAAAGATTCATATATAGGATGATGATATTCAGACACCGAAAGTGTTCTGGGGGTACCGGATACATATCGGGTCACGGGAAGGGGTTCCGGGCACCCCCCGACAAAGATTTGGGCCAAGAGGGGAAAAACAGCAGCCAGCATGGGCTGCTATGCCCCCATTTAGGCCGAATAGGAAGAGGAAGGAAAGAGGGAAGAGAGAAAGGAAGGGAAGGGATTCGGCCTTCCCTTTCCTTCTCTCCCCCTCCTCTTTCCTTCTCCCTCCGGAAAACATGGAGGGGGGGGGCGAATTGGGGTGGGAGCCCAAGTAGGATTCGGCCTATTTGGCAGACCCCTGGATGCCTCTTCCCCCCTCCAACCTATATATATGTGGGGTGGGGCCCCCTAGAACACACAAAAACAACTGTTAGCCGTGTGCGGCGCCCCCTCCACAGTTTACTCCTCCGGTCGTATTGTCACAATGCTTAGGCGAAGCCCTGTGCGGATCACTTCACCATCACCGTCACCACACTGTTGTATTGACGAAACTCTCCCTCGACACTTTGCTGGATCAAGAGTTCGAGGGATGTCATCGAGCTGAATGTGTGCAGAACTCGGCGGTGTCGTATGTTCGGTGCTTGATCGGTCGGAACAAGAAGAAGTTCGACTACATCAACCGCGTTGTCAAACGCTTCCACTTTCGGTCTACGAGGGTACGTGGACACATTCTCCCCTTCTCATTGCTATGCATCTCCTAGATAGATCCTGCATGAGCGTAGGAATTTTTTTTAAATTGCATGCTACGTATCCCAACAAAACTTTCTAGAGAAGGAGTTTCTCGTGAAAGAAGTGAGTGGGAGGAAAGTAGAACTTCATGAGGTAAATGTACCTTCTCTCGAATTGGAAGGTAGCTCATCATAGAAAAATGTTCCCGTGATGCCTACACCAACTAGAGAGGAAGCTAATGATAATGACCATGAAACTTTGGACCAAGTTACTACAGATCCTCGTAGGTCAACCAGAGCATGATCCGCACGAGAGTGGTATGGTAATCCTGTTCTGGAAGTCACGTTACTAGACCATGACGAACCTACAAACTATGAAGAAGCTATGATGAGCCCGTATTCTGATAAATGGCTTGAGGCCATGAAATCTGACATAGGATCCATGTATGAGAACAAAGTGTGGACTTTGGTTGACTTGCCGGATGATCGGCGATCCATAGGGAATAAATGGATCTTCAAGAAGAAGACTGACATATGGCAGCAAATCTCCTCTCTGTGGATGCACTTATTGTGACGCCCCCGATTTAATCGTACACTAATCATAGACGCAAACGTGTACGATCAAGATCAGGGACTCACGGGAAGATATCACAACACAACTCTACAAATAAAATAAGTCATACAAGCATCATATTACAAGCCAGGGGCCTCGAGGGCTCGAATACAAGAGCTCGATCATAGACGAGTCAGCGGAAGCAACAATATCTGAGTACAGACATAAGTTAAACAAGATTGCCTTAAGAAGGCTAGCACAAACTGGGATACAGATCGAAAGGGGCGCAGGCCTCCTGCCTGGGATCCTCCTAACTACTCCTGGTCGTCGTCAGCGGGCATCACGTAGTAGTAGGCACCTCCGGTGTAGTAGGGGTCGTCGTCGACGGTGGCGTCTGGCTCCTGGGCTCCAACATCTGGTTGCGACAACCAGGTAGAAGGGATAGTGGGAAAGAAGGAGAAAGCAACCATGAGTACTCATCCAAAGTACTCGCAAGCAAGAAGCTACACTACATATGCATGGGTAAATGTGTAAAGGGCCATATCGGTGGACTGAACTGCAGAAAGCCAGAATAAGAGGGGGATAGCTAATCCTTTCGAAGACTACGCTTCTGGCAGCCTCCGTCTTGCAGCATGTAGAAGGGAGTAGACTGAAGTCCTCCAAGTATCATCGCATAGCATAACCCTAACCGATGATCCTCCCCTCGTCGCCCTGTGAGAGAGCGACCACCGGTTGTATCTGGCACTTGGAAGGGTGTGTTTTATTAAGTATCCGGTTCTAGTTGTCATAAGGTCAAGATACAACTCCAAGTCGTCCTGTTACCGAAGATCACGGCTATTCGAATAGATTAACTTCCCTGCAGGGGTGCACCACATACCCCAACACGCTTGATCCCATTTGGCCGGACACACTTTCCTGGGTTATGCCCGGCCTCGGAAGATCAACACGTCGCAGCCCCACCTAGACCAACAGAGAGGTCAGCACGCCGGTCTAAACCTAAGCGCACAGGGGTCTGGGCCCATCGCCCTTAGCACACCTGCACGTTTCGTACGCGGCCGGAAGCAGAACTAGCCCCCTTAATACAAGAGCAGGCTTACGTTCCAATCCGGCGCGCGCCACTCAGTCGCTGACGTCACGAAGGCTTCGGCTGATACCACGACGCCGGGATACCCATAACTACTCCCGCGTAGATGGTTAGTGCGTATAGACCAAATGGCCAAACTCAGATCAAATACCCAGATCTCGTTAAGCGTGTTAAGTATCCGCGAACGTCGACCAGGGCCAGGCCCACCTCTCTCCTAGGTGGTCGGAACCTGCCCTGTCGCTCCGCCTCAAAGATCCACTCGCGGGTGCTCCTCAAGCTGACCCGTCTTTAGTCACTACATGTATCATGTATAAAGTATATAGTATATACCCGTGATCAACTCCCGAGTGATCACGGCCCGATAGTATAGCATGGCAGACGGACAAGGATGTAGGGCCACTGATGATAGACTAGCATCCTAAACTAAGCATTAGGATTGCAGGTAAAGGTAACAACAGTAGTAGCAAGGACAGGCTATGCATCAGGATAGGATTAACGAGAAGCAGTAACATGCTACACTACTCTAATGCAAGCAGTATAGAGAAGAGTAGGCGATATCTGGTGATCAAAGGGGGGGCTTGCCTGGTTGCTCTGGCAAGAGAGAGGGATCGTCAACTCCGTAGTCGTACTGGGTAGCAGCGGCGTCGGTCCCGGTGTCTAGCGAGAGAAGAGGGGGGAGAAACAATAAATATTTAAGCAAACAGATGCATAGCGATGCATGACATGACAAGTATCGGTGCTAGGGGTGCCCTATCGCGGTATGAGGTGATACCGGTGAAGGGGGGAAAACATCCAGGAAAGTATCCCCCGTGTTTCGCGTTTTCGGACAGATGAAACAGAGGGGGAAAGTTGCGTGTTCGCTATGCTAGGGATGCGTGGCGGATAAACGGGCTGCGTATTCAAATTCGTCTCGTCGTTCTGAGCAACTTTCATGTACAAAGTTTTTCCATCCGAGCTACGGTTTATTTTATATTAATTTTAAAAGATTTAAATCATTTCTAGGATTTATTTATTTAATTTAATCAACATTATCCAGAAAAGTGTCTGCTGACGTCATCATGACGTCAGCATGACGTCAGTAGTTGACTTGGTCAACCTGACAGGTGGGTCCCGTTCGTCATACTCTGTTTTAATTAACTAACAGTTAATTAGGTTAATTAGTGATTAGGTTAATCTAATTATAATTAATTAACTTAATTGATTCCTTAATTAATTAATTAATTAATTATTTTTATTATTATATTTTTTTTAAATTCTTTTCTTAAATCCCTTTTTTCGTTCTGGGACGTGGGGCCATTTGGTCAGTGGCCCAAGGGGGCATGTCGGGCGCTGGGCCTAACGGGGCGGGTGGGCGTTGCGGCGCTCGACTGGGCGTTCGCCCAGATTGACAGGCAGGGGGGCGCCACCCACGGGCGTGGCGAGGCCGCCGGTGCCCACGACGCCGGCCAAGGGAGGCGGCGGAGGGCGGCGCCACGGGAGGGACCGCGATAGGGCGGAGTAAGCGGTGACGGGCATTCAAGGCGGCAAGGCCTCACGCGAGAGGAAGGTCACGGCGAGCGGCGACGAGGCAGTGTGCGAGGCGGGCGGCGGTGCGGGGAGCGAGCACGACGGCGAACCATGGGGCAGGGGCAGGCCAAAGCGGGCGGCGCGAGCGTGCGTGCTTCGGCGCGGGCAGGCGCAGCCAAGAGCAGGGGAAAAAGGGGAGGGCGTGGCCCTCACCGGCGTTGGCGGGCAGGGGATCGGCGTGGCTCGGTGGAGCCGTCGAGGGGGAGACGAGGACGGGGCGACAGACGAGGCAGAGGAGCTCCAGGCGGCGGCGACGAGGTCCGGTGGCGCCAGGGACGAGGTAGTCCGGCGAACAGTGACGGCGGGGTTCGGGACGACGACGTGGTGGCACCGGGGACGGCGAGGCCTGGTGTAGGCCGTCGTGGAAGGTGACGAGGAGGCGGTGAGGTCCGGCGATGGGCAACACCAGCGACGGGGCACAGGGGAGGGGGTCGACGCGAGCGTCGAGGCGACGGGGGTGTCTGACGACGGGGTCGGGGCACTGGCGTCGCGAGGTGGGGGGGAGCGGGCTCATCCCCGATCCAGATCGGATCGGGAAGGGGAGAGGAGAGACGTGGGGAGTGGGGGGCAATTAGCTAGGGTTTCTGTCGGTGGGGGGGGTTATATGCGAGGGAGGGGAAGCTGGGCCGGCCTGGCCGGGACTTGGCCCAGTTGGGCCGGGGGCTGCTGGGCCGGAGCCCTGGGGGTTCTTTCCTTCTTTGTGTGTGTGTGTATTAGTTCTGTTTTTGTTTTGATTCTTTTTCTTATTTTCTTTTCTGTTTTATTTCTAGTTTCTTTTAATTTTTAGTTTTTTACAAAAATCACCACTAGTACCTAAATTAGTATTTATAAACAAACTGCTGGGACATCAATTCTTAACCCATAATAAAATAATTTTAATATTTTATAAAATCCAATAGGTATTTGTTTAATTGTTTTCACTTCGGTTTTAATTAGTTTAAAGCCCTTAAACATTTTATCAAGGTTTGGTTTCTCCACCATAATTACTTATTATTTATTTGTCACAACCCGAACATTTTAGTTTTGACGTTGAAAACTTTTCTAGTTTGACTTTATTTAAAATTTGAATTTGAACGAGTTTTGAATCATCGCGAGATTATCAACAGTAATCGTGGTGACGTGGCAACATTAGCAGAGGTTTACTGTAGCTTTATCCGGGCGTCACAATTCTCCTCCACTACAAGAAATCTCGTCCCGAGATTTAGGAGCGGTTATAAGGGGAAGGGATCTGGTTACGAAATTCTAAAAATTCTTCTCGGTCATAGTTGCTCTTCTCGAAGAGGTCGATCCATTACATTGATGTCTTCGGTTCTCTGCTTCAGGTCATCGTGATGAAGTCATCGTCCTTCCTTCAGGACCTTCACCGAACTTACGAATGGGTGAGAAGGAAAACTGTATATGGATGGATTCTAACAAGATCGAGCATCAGACGGTTAACTCAGGGAAGAAGCATAAGTTTCTCTTGATTTGAAACTTAAGAAGATATCGAGAGCAAATTAAGAAGGTACCATGAGAAGTTTCAAACGGATAGGCAATCGTTCGATGCCTAATCAGAAGGTGAAAGGGTTTCAGGGCAACGAGAATAGGTATTGCGCCTCATTACCAGAATAGAGCAGTAGGAAGGTGGCTCGCGAATTACCTACGAAGCCAAGCATAAGGGATAACTTTGAAGCAGGGATGTACAGGAGAGTCAGGTTTCGATCCTGTGGAACTGTGGGTTATGGGCCCACCATGTGGGATAAAAAGTAGGAGGGGTGACATCTTGCATGGTCACGATATCAAGGCATGTCAGAGGCTAGTCTGTCAGTTATGTCGGCAACAACATCGATATCAAGGGCGAGGGACGAAGAGAACCATTTTCCTGCTCGTCGAACGAGGCGGACCAATAGGCAAAGTTCTCGTCCATCGGTGGTTACCGGGATGCTATCAACAATGGTAACACGGTCTTACTGACAGAGTTGTACAACGAGGTGATTATCACTGCTCAGTTAAATCAGATTACAAGAAAGCTTAACAAGACAATGGAAGGGAAAATGTGATTATCAGGTTTAACAGAAGAATGGAAAGGAAAATGTGTTTTAAACACATAATTCAGGGATATATCCTTCCCAAGGACAAGCAGAGCATGATATCCGTGGCAGGATATCATGTAGAAAACCCATTAAGTAAGGGGAGAGAAATTTCATGACATTACCCATACAACGGTGTTTGGATAATGGTTAAAGAAAACTTAGCATTGCGCTTTCAATGCTCTTATTGAAAATCGGAGTACCACAGACATGCTTCGAGATAGCGTTGGCGTGGTATTCAAGTAAGGTCAAACTTAGGATGCACAAAGGATTCATCAGGAACAACTTGTAGAATAAGTCTTATGATTTCCTCAAGGAAGAATCGCTAAGCTAGCTAAAAAGGGATCTGTAACAATAGGTCCTCTGGCCAGGGGTGATAGGCATGACCTCACCTTACCGGTATATAAGGACCAATGTTATAACTCTTGGAAATAAGTCCCAACCATCATATCTGACCGAGATTCAGATCTGATTGGTGTCAGGATAACTCAGACTCAGGATGCCTGAGAAGAAAGGTGCAACACAAATTGCCGAGATGACATTGTAAGATTCTCGGGAATTGAACTATGGAAGCGAGTTCCGAAACAAGAGTTCATCATTAAATCAAGGAGATAATGAGGAGGTGGCTGATGAACTCCGCGACAATTCAAAGAGTTTTCCAAAAGATGGATTTCCACAATTAAGTGAACAAGGAGATAACCTTAGTCAAATCAAATGACTTAATGATGTATGCTGGAGGGAACCATACACAATTAAACATTGGTTGAAAGGTGCACCCGAAATATGGGTTGGGTTGCACGACCAACGTCAGAATGGCGATTGGGCAACCAACACACCAAATTGGAATCATTGTCCAATAACTCTGAAGCAATAGGGTTGCTAGTGATATTAGATTTGCACAACGGAGTTCACTCAACACGGGGACCAAGTAAGGAATGGTGATGGCGAGAAGCATCACTGTATCACGAATTCTTAAGAGGTGGTGAAATTCTCACAACATTGATGACATAATAGAAGGTAATGTTCCAAGGTAAAGAAAACCAATTGCTGGATAGCAAGGAACTGAAGGTATAACACCAAACACGAACACGCTTGTGTTGGTGGGAAGGCAATAAATTGTCGATGATAACACAAATCATCGAGGGCAAGGATGGTATTTCTCGTCATGAATTCGATTGGTATCCTGGAAAGAGTTAAAATTATGATGATGATCACAACAAATTTTGCCGAGAGGCTCCATGAGGATGCAATCGCTTGGCGATGACATCAAGCCAAGGGAATGGTGAAGCAAAAGGTTATTATAACCATAGATAAGATGCCATCTCAGAATTCAGAGTTGTCTCTCAAGACAACCAATATGATGGTGAAAGTTCGATGTAAGCTTAGAGCACTGTCGGGATTGTGTCTCGAGGATGAAGGACATAGGTAGAATGGTCAAGCAGTCAGCCTGACGATGATGATGTGGTCAATCAGCTGGGAATGACACGATCGAGTACAAACTCGTATGCATTGAAGGTTACTAAGAGTTGTTGAATCGCAGTGCGGACTCGATTCAGTTATCGATGTCTTTGAGTGTTAAATTACTCAGAGCTCATGAAAAATTGGAATCAATGAGAATGTAGCACTTGATGAAGAACTCATAAGAGGTTATGCAGTTCCGTGATAATCTTGAGATGCTAGGGGGTAATACTCGACGACAAATGAAAGTAGAGGTTGGTCTGGGGTATTACTCCGCAGAAGACAAGTGCTTAAACTTGCACGAGAAATTGTATTTAAAGAAGAACATGGTCGGAACCACGATTGCAAAAGGCCAGATCCCAGATACAAGATGAACTTATACCAAAGGAATAATTAATTAAGAGAAGCTTTAATGATAAGATCTACATCGTGTCCATGGGCATGAACGCAAGGTTCAAGGTCGACTCCCACTTCTTCAATGCATAACTTTTCATTCACCTCTCGTATTTCAAAAATGACATTACTTGTTGAAAGTTTTTACCTGGTGCAATACCATATAAGTATGACCCGTGAAATCTTTTGGGTTCACACAGTTTTAGAGAAGGTATAGGTTCAACCCATAGGGGCATCTTAGGAACATATACCACAAGCTTCAATCGTAAATACCACCAGCTCGGAAACAAAGCATGGTTGAGGAAACAGAGGATACAATTTACTAAAGGCCTTATGTATCCAAGGAAAAGGCTCACAGGCTTATTGAATATGAAGGACGTTGTTGGATAAAATCCAACAAATGATCTGGTGGTCCTCAAGGGATCTGGTGTGAGCATCGGCACTCAACCAGAGGGAGAAACAATGCAAGGAGATCAGACTTTAGAAACAACTGACTAATTCAAGGCTCAAATGCAAAGGAATTATCAATTCCAAGACAAGGGATCAGAAGCAATGCTCTGATCAGGGATGGATAAGTTGAATAGCCTTAAGGGTAAGATCGATGGTCAATTGATTGGTCGAGATCCAGCTCATGTTTAAACTGGCGTCTGAGCAGGAAGGATGAATTCTAGGATCCGACTGATGATTGCGTGCATTCGCACTCATGTTGAATCAATAGGATCAAAATGACGGTCGCAAAGAATGCCAATAAGATTACTATACTTATGGGATTAACCATAACGCAAGCAAGGAAAGAATTTCAAGAGCAATAAGCTACTGAGGATTTTTGTAAGATTGAATAGTATTTCAATGACCATTGTGAAACTAGGGGGGGGGTTATATGCCAGGGAGGGGAAGCTGGGCCGGCCTGGCCGGGACTTGGCCCAGTTGGGCCTGGGGCTGCTGGGCCGGAGCCCTGGGGGTTCGTTCCTTCTTTTTGTGTGTGTGTGTGTGTATTAGTTCTGTTTTTGTTTTGATTCTTTTTCTTATTTTCTTTTCTGTTTTATTTCTAGTTTCTTTTAATTTTTAGTTTTTTACAAAAATCACCACTAGTACCTAAATTAGTATTTATAAACAAACTGCTGGGACATCAATTCTTAACCCATAATAAAATAATTTTAATATTTTATAAAATCCAATAGGTATTTGTTTAATTGTTTTCACTTCGGTTTTAATTAGCTTAAAGCCCTTAAACATTTTATCAAGGTTTGGTTTCTCCACCATAATTACTTATTATTTATTTGTCACAACCCAAACATTTTAGTTTTGACGTTTGAAAACTTTTCTAGTTTTACTTTATTTAAAATTTGAATTTGAGCGAGTTTTGAATCATCGCGAGATTATCAACAGTAATCATGGTGACGTGGCAACATTAGCAGAGGTTTACTGTAGCTTGATCATCCGGGCGTCACACTTATGGTGGATCCACTCAATGTTGGCAACACAACTTCAAATGTTTAGTGTGCTTATGTCATGCTGGGTTTGGCAAGCCTTTAAATGTGCCTTTTACTTTGTTTGCTTTTGGATGTGCTGTCAGCGAAACTTTTATGTAATAATGCTGGGTCAGACTTTTAAGTTCTCTTTGGAACATATGGCATTGTTTGTCATGTGGTGTCTGGAACTTTTTATGATCTTTTTTTAATGAGTAACTCTTGTAGAAACTAGAATGTTCTCTGTTGGAATGTTAGAGGCTTAAATTCAGAGGCTAGGCAGAGAGTTGTTAAGCAGAAAATTGAGGAGAGTCACTGTGCTATAGCTTGCTTGCAGGAAACTAAATGCACCTCTTTTGACTCTAAAACAATTAAAGGTTTCTGTCCTAAGAGATTTGATTGTTTTGCTTGCTCCCCTTCTATGGGTGCATCTGGGGGTATACTAGTGGTTTGGAATTCTTCTGTATTTGTGGGGACTTTAATTGAAGTGCAACAATTTGCTGTGGTTGTTGAGTTTGTTTCCAGGTAGAATAATGATAAATGGACTTTGGTTGTTGTTTATGGGCCTTGCCAGGGTGAGGCTAGAGATAATTTTGTTTCTTGGCTCTATAATATGAAGATTCTTGCTGGGGAAAATTGGCTACTGTTAGGTGACTTTAACTTTATGAGGTCACTGGAAAATAGAAATCTGCCTGGTGGTGATCTGAATGATATGTTCATATTTAATGAGATTATAGGCCATTTGGGTCTTTTGGAACTGCCCTTAAAAGGTAGATCTTTCACATGGTCAAATATGCAAGATGCACCACTGCTGGAACAATTGGACTGGTTCTTTACTTCTGTTGACTGGATATCTGATTATCCTATGACTGAAGTGCTTCCTCTAGCCAGAACTGCATTTGACCATGTTCCATGTGTAGTTACAATCAAAACCTCCATCCCAAAGTCCAATCTTTTTAGGTTTGAAAACTACTGGCTTGAGCTACAAGGCTTCATGGAATGTGCGGAATCTTCTTGGCAAAAACCCTCTCGGAAGGGTTATATAACTGCTAGGATTGCAGATAAATTCAAAACTTTGAGAATGAGTCTAAAGAGGTGGCAGTTGAATATTTCCAGATTAAATACCTTGGTTCTTAAATGCCATCATGTTATTTTGCTTTTGTAGGAACTTAAGGAGTGCAGAACACTGTTTAGACAGGAACTTAATTTCAGGAGAATTGTTAAAGCTCATCTGGAAAAATTACTACATATCCAATTCCCGTATTGGAAGAAAAGGTGTACTATTAGATACATTAAAGTGGGTGGAGAAAATACAAAGTTTTTCCATGCCATGGCAAGTGAGAGGCATAGAAGGAATTCCATTGCAAGTTTGAAACCATCTGATGGTACAGTGGTAACCGAGAATCCTCAAATGGAGGGACTTATTTGGAATTTCTTTAAGAACAGAATGGGCATTTCTAGGGGCATTGTGATGGGTTTTGATCTCTCAGCTCTCATCACTCCTGTGGATGGGCTAGATAAGCTCACCAAGCCATTTGAGAACGAAGAAATGGATAATGTAGTGAAACATATGCCTGTGGACAAAGCCCCTGGTCCTGATGGTTTTAATGGCCTCTTCTTCAAAAAGTGCTGGCACATAATCTCCCAGGATTTCTATGAACTGGCTTAGGATTTCTATGAGGGTTCTGTTGTGTTGGAAAATATCAATGGCTCTTACATCACTCTTGTGCCCAAGAAGCAAACACCTAAAGAAGTTGGAGACTTTAGGCCTATATCACTTACTGGAATGGGTCTGAAATTTCTCTCTAAAATGGCTGCCAACAGATTCCAGGATGTGATCATGTAGTGTATACACAAGAATCAATATGGTTTTATAAAGAGCAGAACAGTCCAAGACTGTTTAGGATGGACTTTTGAATATTTGCACCAGTGTCACCAGTCAAAAAGGCCAATTGTAATTCTTAAACTGGATTTTGAGAAGGCTTTTGATTCTCTGGAGCATGAAGCCATAATATAGATTTTGAGGCACAAAGGTTTCAATGAGAGATGGATTCTTTGGATGAAATAGCTGCTGTCCACTAGCACCTCTTTTGTTCTTATTAATGGAGTTCCTGGGAGAAAATTCATATGCAAGAAGGGAGTTAGACAAGGAGACCCTGTCTCCCCACTTTTATTTATTTTAGCTTCAGATCTTTTGCAGACTGTTATCAATGACATGTTACGAAGAGGTATTCTGCATCTACCCAACCCTTGTCATGATCAGGACTATCCAGTGAGGCAGTATGCTGATGATACCCTGATCATCCTACCTGCTATGAAGGACCAACTCATTACTTTGAAGGACATGCTTAATGTCTTCTCTCAGTCCACTAGTCTAGAGGTGAACTACCACAAATCTTTCATCATCCCTAGAAATGTTGGTACAACTCAGATGAATGAATTGGCCACTGCCTTTGGCTGTCTAGTGGGGAAAATGCCATTCACTTATCTTGGCTTGCCTGTGGGAACAACAAGACCAAAAATGGTGGACTTTATGCCTCTAGTTAACTGCATGGAGAGAGAAATGACTGCTAGCTCCTCTTTTTTGAACCAAGGAGAAAGGATGCAATTCCTAAATTCTGCTCTATCCTCTATGCCTATTTTCTTTCTATGCAGCTTGGCAGTTCCTGCTGGAATTTTAAAGAAACTTGAGAGAATTCAAAGACAATGCCTTTGGAGGAAGCACAGAGATGAACCAGCCCCTTCACTTGCTGCCTGGGAGCTTATTTGTAGACCTAAAAACAAATAAGGACTTGGTATTCTTAATCTGGGGGGGGGGGGTGCAAAATGTAGCTCTGCTCCTCAAGCATGCAAGCAATTTCCTAAATAGGAAGGACCTTCCTTGGGTATCCTTAATATGGGACACATACTAGCATGGCAGGGTACCACAGGGAACTTCTGATTGTGGCTCTTTTTGGTGGAGAGATATTTGCAAGGCAATGCAGAATTTCATAGATTGTTCATGGGCTCAAATAAATGCAGGAGACACTACACTCTTCTGGTCTGACTACTGGAAACTTGATCATGAGGTCTCTACCCTCCAGACAAGATTTCCTAGGCTTTTCTCCTGTGCTAAGGATCCATGGATTTCTGTTGAAGAGATTTTTGACACTCAGGACATCCACCAACACTTCCATCTTCCTCTGTCTGCTCAACCTTTTGATGACTTGACCCAGCTGCAGTCTTTGATGGATGGCCACAACAGAACGCCTGAAGCCAAGGATGTTTGGTTTTGGCAAGCCTCTTCCAAACAGTATAAGCCCAAGATGTTCTATACTCATATTTTTGCTAATGAAAGCTTTAATTCCTTGATCACCTAGAATTGGAAATCATCCTGTACTATGAAAATCAAAGTGTTTGCTTGGATGCTCATTATGGACAGGTGGAACGTAGGCGTTGTCACATGGAGGCTGGGGTCAATTGTCTGCTTTACCCTCTGTAGGCCAGGGAAACTATAGATCATCTATTCTTCAATTGTAACTTCAGTGTCAGGATTTGGAACTATTTGCAGATTGATTGGTCTTCTGGTGACTCAATGCATGAGCTGGCTTTTCAGGCAAGGAGAAATTTCAATAAACCCTTTTTCACTGAAGTGGTGTTATTGCCTGCTGGAACATTTGGATCATCAAAAATGCAAGAGTTTTCAGAAGTGAGAGGGCTAGTTTCAATAAATGGAGATGTGCTTTTAAGCATGATATCAATCTTATGCAATACAGGGTAAAATCTGCCTACAAGGATGATCTCTTCAGATGGATTTCTTTTCTGCCCCCTTGAGGCTTTTTTCTATAATCTTTCTTCTCTTTTAGATTAGTTTTGGTCTGATTACCCCTTGTAATCCTTGTATTGTACCTATTACTCCCTTGTTTTAATAAAGTTTTTGATATGCTGTGGGGGTGTTGCCCCACAGTTCCCAGTCAAAAAAGAAGAACAAGAAGACTGACGCTGATGGTAATGTTACTGTCTACAAAGCTCGACTTATTGCTAAAGGTTTTCAACAAGTTCAAGGAGTTGACTACGATGAGACTTTCTCACCCGTAATGATGCTTAAGTCTGTCCAAATCATGTTAGCAATCGCCGCATTTTATGATTATGAAATCTGGCAAATGGACGTCAAAACTTCATTCCTTAATGGATTTCTTAAAGAAGAGTTGTATATGATGCAACTAGAAGGTTTTGTCGATCCTAAAGGTGCTAACAAAGTGTGCAAGCTCCAGCGATCCATCTATGGACTGGTGCAAGCATCTTGGAGTTGGAATATACGCTTTGATGAGGTGATCAAAGCATATGGTTTTATACAGACTTTCGGAGAAGCCTATATTTACAAGAAACTGAGTGGGAGCTCTTTAGCATTTCTAATATTATATGTGGATGGCATATTGTTGATTAGAAATGATATATAATTTCTGGATAGCATAAAAGAATACTTGAATAAAAGTTTTCTTTAATGAAAGACCTCGGTGAAGCTGCTTATATATTAGGCATCAAGATATATAGAGATAGATCAAGACGCTTAATAGGACTTTCACAAAGCACATACCTTGATAAAGTTTTGAAGAAGTTCAAAATGGATCAGTCAAAGAAAGGGTTCTTTCCTGTGTTACAAGGTGTGAAGTTGAGTCAGACTCAATGTCCGGCCACTTCAGAAGATAGAGAGAAAATGAAAGTCATTCCCTATGCCTCAGCCATAGGTTCTATCATGTATTCTATGCTGTGTACTAGACCTGATGTGTGCCTTGCTATAAGTTTAGCAGGGAGGTACCATAGTAATCCAGGAGTCACTACTGCAGGATGCTGCTAACGTGACACTACGATCAGAGGCCCTTCAATGAAATTGTGTGCGATGCAATAATCGCAAACGGTGGTGTAAAAAACCGTAAAAAAAGGTGCAAAATGTTTGTGATGGAGGATGCATCAAACATGGTTCAGATTTTAGTTGCGTGTGCGATGCAGGGCACACGGTTCAGTTCAATTAACTATTTACGATGAGGAGAAACAAAAGAAACGGGCAGCCAGATGATGGTGTGTGCGATGTACAGCATACGGTTCACCCAGATGAACTATTTTGTGATTAGGAAACACAAAAGAAATGGTCAGCCATATCAAGGTGTGCGCGATATACGACATGCAGTTCACTCGGATGAACTGTTTGCGTTGAGACAAGAGAACATAAACGGTTCAATATATCAAGATGTGTGTGATACGCGGCAAAGAGGTCTGTAATCAGGAATGTGTGCGAAGACCGACAATAACACAGACGATTGCTTCTAATAAGACGTATGTGATATGCTCTATCTACACAACATCTATTGGCCATTGGGGGACGGGCGGTCATCCGGATACGCCATAAGGATGTGAAGAGGCATTCTATATCAGCAAGGACCAGCTATTCCACCAGTAGCTCATGTAAGAGAACTCTCAAGTTAAGTGTGCTCAGGATGGAGCAACCATCAGATGGGTGATTGGATGGGAAGTTGTGTTGATGTTAAATTAACTGATAGGATGGGTCATATCTATCAAATTAAATGACTGATATGACCCATCCCATGAGTTAATTTAACCTCGAGGTCCTTGTTTTTTATTTATTTTTAACACATGTTAAAGAAGGTCTATCGCATTACTTTTTGACAATGTGCGATACGTGGCATACATTTGATCCATCCGACCTATTTGTGATGGAATAATCCGTGTGTTGTGGGCAAACGCTTGCTAGTATTCAACCGATTGCGATTGATGAATTCATCACCGACAGGTTCCCTAGTGTGGTCCGTGTTCATCTGATCATCATCTACTTCTTGTTCTAGCTCGATGTTCCTGCTATGCTAAGTTTCCATTAACTAATGGCATTTTATGAACACACCACCGTTTCCCACCATTTCCTCACCTGTTTCCCGCCACCCAGCGATATTGCGCATAAACCTAGGCGGCGTGCGATGCATAGAGGCGACAAGCGCAGCCTGTAGCACATCCACCTTTTCCAAGCATGACAACCCACCAAAGCACCGCCTTTGCCATCAACCTCGTCGACGAGGAAAACAAGCAGGCGCCATGGCCCGTCGAGGCCGAGGCACTCCCCGACAATGCGATGGACGACGTCGTGATGCGTGTCATTGCCAGGGTTGAGCAGACCTTTGGCGCATGGCGCTTGAGCGCCGTTGATCAAGATAGGCGTGTCAGCGCCAACAGGCTACAGCTCGCTGCACAACATGCTCGATGGTGCGTCGCAGAGCAAGCTAGGCACGTTCGTGCCGATAGGCTGCGGCTCGCCGCACGGCGAGACCGTTGGAGCGCCACAGAGCGAGAGGCGCGGTGCACCGCACAACAAGAGAGGATCCATCAACGCTTGCCTGCTGTCGACATGACGTCGCAGCTGGGTACACATCCCGTCAGTTCTCCCATTCCTCGCCAGGACTGGGCAGAGGCCCTCAGCGCCGTACTTGCACTAGGCCGGCCACATCGTACTTGCACCGGACGCCCGCCGTGCTGTTCGTATGGGTGGCGCCATTCGCCTTGTCCGTGGCCCGCTGGATGCCAACGCGCTGGTCCGTAGGCTCGACTGCCTCCTTGGCCCAGGTGTCCACCTGGGCACAGTAGAGGAACATGGCTGTCGCATCCTCGAGCTGGTGATCCCCGATGAAATAGCCAACTTGGAGCTCGAGATCACGCTCCAGATGTACCATGAGCGTGTCAACCGCTTGGACGAACGCCTGCATGAGTTCAGGCAGAGCCAAGAGCTACCGTAGGCAAGGGCTGCTGGTCATGGTCTCATGGACGCATTTTATTTTGTTGAGTCGTTTTGACATGGATAGCTATGTATTCACATCAATCACAGTATTGCTCTGTTTATTCCTCTGTTTCAATGTGTGTACTCTATTTTCCATTCTTATATGTTCTGTTTCAATGTGTGTATATACGCTTTCCATTCTGTATATGTGGATGATAACAACTAGATTCAAATTAGTATACAAAAACATATAGAAAATGGAATTCATAATATATATATATATATATTAATTGTTCATTAGTTCATCACATAATATATATATATATATATATATAATATCATCACATATACGTGATGATGATTAACTACTATGTACAATGCATAAAATTGAAAACGAACAATACTAAAACTAATAATCCCTCCTGGGGCCAGTATTCTGGCAGCCCCTCGCTAGCAGCCCCCTGGTGCGCGTCGTCTTCCCACTGCGGAGGCAGTACTCCGCCTCCTCCGCCCCGCAGCGCTTGACGTACCGATCTGCCTCTTACTGGCAGACGCGCGTGAACGATCTTGCCATTTCGTTGGGCGCCCGCCGGCGCTGCTCATCGGTGGCACGCTGGAGCTTATCGGCCCACCTCCACGCAGCGACGAGGCGCCTAACCCTATGACCTTCCTCTCAAAGTACCCGTCTTCGTACACCTCCTCGGCACGACGACGCGCCTGCCCCCAAAGCTCCGGCAGCTCCTTTTTTTCAGGCGGCATAATGGGCTTCACAGTCCGCCTGGTACCTGGCTTCCTCCTCCGCCATCTCTTTCTTGAACGCCACTTGCCTGGCTTTCTCAGCCGGCGGTAGCGATTTCCACAGACAAAGATTGTACTGGCCCCAAAACCAATCCAAAGTTGGGGGGGGGGGGTGTCCGGCGCAACCTCGTCCGACGGCGCGTAGGGGTCCTTGTCGCTGCTATTCGAGTGAGCATCCTCAGGGGGCGGCGCTCCTCGTCGGCACGTGGGCAGACGGGCAGCGCCATGGCTGAGATTTGAGAGAGAGAGAGAGGGAGAGCGAGGGAGGATGTAGATGAGAATGTAGGCGGGAAGACATGAACAAGGTAGTATTTATTGGCGGCCGGAATCTAGATCGACGGGGACAGTACACATGTCGGTCGCCAGAATTTACGAGTATTGTAGTTTGAATTACACACGATTCCCGCAGCAAAATCCGTGTGTGAACATAATAGCCAAAATCCGTGTGTGAACATAATAGCTGATGGTTTCCAATGCTAAACCGTCTCTAATTAATGATCCCCGCCACTAACCTACCAAACCTTGAGCCGCGAGATAGAGTGCCAATCGTGTGGGGGCCGGTTGTCTTGCCACATCTTTACATTTTCTTTTTTGAACACCAGATATTTACATCGTCTGATGAGTTTTTAACTCGCACACAAGTACACAAAAATATGTTTTTTCAAACCATTATGGTTAGGTGTTGCATGTAGATGTAGTTCAAATTTGAATTACAGTCATTAAATGGCTAGAAAATCACTTAAATATCTTTAAAAGGTCAAATGATCCCTGAAATTTTCCAAATTTTCACATGACATTTGTATTAGTGCATGTTAAATGTAGAAAAAAATTGAAGGCCGTAAGAGGAAGCTATCTCCCGTTCGTCATCAAACATGCATTGTTCCCTCTCGGAACCACGAACCTTCTAATGAGTTGCTCCGGTTTGTGTCCAAACTTTCGTCAAACAGGCCAATTTTTTGTACCACATCATCTTGGTGGCATGACATTACATCAAGCAAGGTTTCAGGTTTTTTGAACATTTTTTAATTTTTTGGAATTAAAATGCCATGGCACTCCATGCATGTGCCCATGCCGTGAGACCAATATGTTTGAAATTCCTTCTAATTTACGACACATGGAATTAACTCGCACACAAGTACACAAATATGATTTTTCAAACCATTCTGGTTAGGCGTTGCATGTAGATGTACTTCAAATTTGAATTACGGTCATTAAATGGCTAGAAAATCACTTAAATGTCTTTAAAAGGTCAACTGGCCCCTAGAATTTTCCAAAATTTCACATTATAGTTGTAGTAGTGCATGTTGGACGTAGAAAAAAAATGAAGGACGTAAGAGGAAGCTATCTCCTGTTCGTCATCAAACATACATTATTTCCTCTCGGAACCATGGGTCTTCTAGTGAGTTGCTCCGTTTTGTGAAGGGTGTGTGTCCAAACTTTCGTCAAATAGGCCAATTTTTTTTACCATGTCATCTTGGTAGCATGACATTACATCAAGCAAGGTTTCATATGTTTCTGGTTTTTTTAATTTTTTGGAATTAAAATGCCATGTCATTGCATGCATCATATGCATGTGTCCATGTCGTGAGACAAATATGTTTGAAAATTCCTTCTAATTTACTGCACATGGAATTAACTCGCAAACAATTACACAAATATGATTTCTCAAACCGTTTTGGTCAGGCATTGCATGTAGATGTAGTTCAAATTTGAGTTACGGTCATTAAATGGCTAAAAAATCAGTTAAATGTCTTTAAAAGGTCAAATGACCCCTAGAATTTTCCAAAAATTCACATTACGATTGTAGTAGTGCTCGTTAGACGAAGAAAAATATTGAAGGCCGTAAGAAGAAGATATCTCCCGTTCATCATCAAACATGCATTGTTCCCTCTCAGAACCACGAGCCTTCTAGTGAGTTGCTCCGGGTTTGTGAGGGGTGTGTGTCCAAACTTTCGTCAAACATGCCAAATTTTTTACCATATCATCTTGGTGGCATGACATTACATCAACCAAGGTTTCATGTGTTTCTGATTTTTTTGGAATTAAAATGCCATGTCAATCCATGCATACATATGCATGTGTCGATGTCGTGAGACAAATATGTTTTAAAATTCCTTCTAATTTACTGCACATGGAATTACTCGCATGCAAGTACACAAATATGATTTTTCAAACCGTTATGGTTAGCCGTTGTATGTAGATGTAGTTCAAATTTGAATTACGGTCATTAAATGGCTAGAAAATGACTCAAATGTTTTTAAAAGGTCAAATGACCCCTAGAATTTTCCAAAATTTCACATTACAGTTGTAGTAGTGCACGTTAAACGTAGAAAAAAATTGAAGGCCGTAAGAGGAAGCTATCTCCCGTTCCTCATCAAACATGCATTGTTCCCTCTCGGAACCACGAGCCTTCTAGTGAGTTGCTCCGGTTTGTGAGGGGTGTGTGTGTCCAAACTTTCGTCAAACATGCCAATTTTTTTACCACATCATCTTGGTGGCATGACATTACATCAACCAAGGTTTCCTGTGTTTCTGATATTTTTTATTTTTTTTGGAATTAAAATGCCATGTCACTCCATCCATACATATGCATGTGTCCATGTCGTGAGACAAATATGTTTGAAAATTCCTTCTAATGTACTGCACATGGAATTAACTCGCACGCAAGTACACAAATATGATTTTTCAAACCGTTATGGTTAGCCGTTGCATGTAGATGTAGTTCAAATTTGAACTACGGTCATTAAATGGCTAGAAAATCACTCAAATTTCTTTAAAAGGTCAAACGACTCGTAGAATTTTCCAAAATTTCACATTACAGTTGTAGTAGTGCATGTTAAACATAGAAAAAAAATTGAAGGTCGTAAGAGGAAGCTATCTCCCGTTCATCGTCAAACATGCATTGTTCCCTCTTGGAACCACGAGCCTTCTAGTGAGTTGCTCCAGTTTGTGAGGGGTGTGTGTCCAAACTTTTGTCAAACATGCCAAAGTTCTTACCCCGTCATCTTGGTGGCATGACATTACATCAACCAAGGTTTCATGTGTTTCTGATTTTTTTAATTTTTTGAAATTAAAATGCCAGGTCACTCCATGCTTAATTGTGTCATAGCCGTTAGACCAATATGTTTGAAAATTGCTTCCAATTTACTGCACATGGAATTAAATCGCATACAAGTAAACAAAATATGAGTCTTCAAACCATTATGGTTATCTGTTGCATGTACATGTAGTTCAAATTTCAATTACGGTCATTAAATGGCTAGAAAATCACTTAAATGTCTTAAAAGGTCAAATGACCCCTGAAATTTTCAAAAATTTGACATGACAGTTGTATTAGTACGACAAAATTTCTCGTACATTTAAAACACCATCCATTGCCACTTTACTCCAAATTCGTGTTTCACAACTAATAAAAAATATCTACAACATCACACACCGTTGTCTTTTAGGAACCGTTTGCGATGAAAATATCTAGGTCTATTTAAGTCTCCCTCCTTAAGCTTCGCCGGCTCATGTGCTCCAGTGTCGGCAACCCCCGAATCCCGATCCCCTTTCACGTACCCCATTCTTGCAAAGATGACACCATGGAAACGCGTCATGAAGGCCCGTACGATGGCCGCATCCCCCCGAGCGCCGCCGCCTGCACCGAGAGCGTCGCCGCCTATGCTGAGAGTGCAACCGTGTCCGCATTGAGCGCAGTCGCTTCAATCGAGAGGGAGTCTGCGGCAGCCTACAGGGCAGCTGCAGCAGCCGAGATGGCTATAGCTACTGCTGATGGCGGCTGCAAATGCCAAGAGCGCTCGAGCTACCATTTGTGCCGCCAATGTTGCCCTAGCCCGGGTCGAGGCCATCCATGCCAAGATCGAGGATGCACACACCAAGATATTCCAGGCCACCTCGGACTCCAGCATGCAACCCACATCCGAAAAGGCGGCGCTGGCCATGGATCACCTGCTTCCTCATGAGGTCGCCGAGCGGGAGCTGGAGATGCAGGAGGCGGCGGAGATTAAGGAGCGCTGGGAGGAGGAGTTGCGCGTGGCCGAGGTCGAGGTAGAGAAGAGTCTATCCGTCGAGGAATCGGCGGTGGAGTACCAACGCGAGCTCTGGCACAGCCACTACTTTGAGTATTACAACCTTGAGGGTGGCACCAAGGACGAGAATTAGGACGAGGACGCGGTCGACTTTAGCATGGGGGACGCGAATTCCATCAAAGGCGGCATGTCGCCAGGACAAGTCATCAACGTCACATATCACACCGACGATGCATAGGCCGGTGCGGCAGTGGATTTGTTAAAATTATGCGTACTTAGGCTTTGTTTCTAATGCTGGTCTTTTGTTAGAGCAATGTTTAGGTCAACCGGCTCTGTTTAATTAATAAAATTGCTCAACTCCGTTAGTGTGGTCTGTCTGCTCTATGCTCTTTTGTGTGCCGAAATTAGCAAGCGATGTTATATTATGCAATGACGTACCCGGGGAAATTTCCAACAAAATTTGAATTATCAAACTCATCCCATGCGCGTAAAGTAGAAGAATCATTAGCGATGCGCACAATCATTCAAAGTGAATGGTCCGACGGCACCGTGCGCAAAGTTTCCCTCCACATTTCCAAAATTTTGGCCTACCACCAAAATATCTACCCCCGCCCATCCCCCTTCCTCACCCCCATTTCTTCCCAACCACAAGTCACATTTCCCCTATTTCCTCCTTCCTTCCTAAGATATAGCCGCTTCCTCACTCTCGCCGTCTCGCATCCCACCGTCGGGGTCGCCATGGTCTTCTTCAAAGATCTCTCCAGCGGTTCCTCCTCCGGCGACGACTCCTTGACCACCCGGGTATGCCTCTCTTCTCTCTCTTGGGCTATGACTTGGAATGAAGGATTTTTACCCGGCAGTTGATTTGAGTCATTTCTTCCTCATGTAGCTACCTAGGACCATTAGTGGCAACGAATGGAGCGGGGTGGCTGAAGATCTATCTGCTCGTTGTCACCATCAATCTCCACGCGTGAAGCTAGTTGCGTTTGAATTTGTGGACAGAGGGAGGAAGTTTCTGGCATGTGCAGATAAGGTTAGACCCTCTTTCGTTGTTACAAATCATTTGTTAGATGTGATTTAGACATTGTCATGGTCCCAACCCATTCATACCAGACCTTCAACCAAACGTATCCTAAGACAGTGTCACAGTTTGTACCTAGTATCTTAAATTGTTGCCATCTCATCAGTGGTGCCATTAGAAAATTATTTGGCACCGCTTCAGCAGTTTGTGCAGCCAACTTTGGTCCACACATCCGAGCAGCCAAGCAGTAAAATATTAAATCTTTATGGCACGAAGGAACTGGGCATCGGAGCAACTACGTGCTCCGGAGTCCAGGTCCCTGATTTTTTTTCCGCTGCATTGGCTCTGAAGGAAATATGCCTTAGAGGCAATAATAAGTTATTATTTATTTCCTTATATCATGGTAAATGTTTATTATTCATGCTAAAATTGCATCAACCGGAAACTTAGTACATGTGTGAATACATAGACAAACAGAGTGTCACTAGTATGCCTCTACTTGACTAGCTCGTTGAATCAAAGATGGTTAAGTTTCCTAGCCATATACATGAGTTGTCATTTGATTAACGGGATCACATCATTAGAGAATGATGTTATTGACTTGACCCATTCCATTAGCTTAGCATGATGATCGTTTAGTTTGTTGCTACTGCTTTCTTCATGACTTATACATGTTCCTATGACTATGAGATTATGCAACTCCCGAGTACCGGAGGAACAATTTGTGTGCTACCAAACGTCACAACATAACTGGGTGATTATAAAGGTGCTCTACAGGTTTCTCCGATGGTGCTTGTTGAGTTGGCATAGATCGAGATTAGGATTTGTCACTCCGATTGTCAGAGAGGTATCTCTAGGCCCTCTCGGCAATGCACATCACTATAAGCCTTGCAAGCATTGTGACTAATGAGTTAGTTGCGGGATGATGCATTACGGAACGAGTAAAGAGACTTGCCGGTAACGAGGTTGAAATAGGTATGAGGATACCACGATCGAATCTCGGCAAGTAACATACCGATGACAAAGGGAACAATGTATGTTGTTATGCGGTTTGACCGATAAAGATCTTCGTAGAATATGTAGGAGCCAATATGAGCATCCAGGTTCCACTATTGGTTATTGACCGGAGAGAAGTCTCGGTCATGTCTGCATAGTTCTCGAACCCGTAGGGTCCGCACGCTTAACGTTCGGTGATGATCGGTATTATGAGTTTATGTGTTTTGATGTAACGAAGGTAGTTCGAAGTCCCGGATGAGATCGGGGACATGATGAGGAGTCTTGAAATGGTCGAGACGTAAAGATCGATATATTGGACAACTATATTCGGACATCGGAAGGGTTCCGAGTGATTCGGGTATTTTCGGAGTATCGAAGAGTTACGGGAATTCACCGCGAGGGTCAATGGGCCTTTGTGGGATTTAGTGGAAATAGAGGGCAGCAAGGAAGTGTGGGGTGCGCCCCCTAGGCCCAAACCGAATTGGTTTAGAGCTTTGGGGGCCGGCCCCCTCTTTCCTTCTCCTCTTCCCCTCTTTCCTTCCCCTCCTAGTTGGACTAGGAAAGGGGGAACCTACTCCTAGTAGTAGTAGGATTCCTCCCTTGGGACGCAACCTATGAGGCCGCCGGCCCCCACCCCTTGCTCCTTTATGTAGGTGGCCAGGGGCACCCCATAGACACACAAGTTGACTATTCCAAGCCGTGTGCGGTGCCCCCTCCACCATAATCCACCTCGATCATATTGTAGCGGTGCTTAGGCGAAGCCCTGCGTCGGTAGCAACATCATCACCGTCATCACGGCATCGTGCTGACGTAACTCTCCCATGTAGCTCTACTGGATCGGAGTTCATGGGACGTCATCGAGCTGAACGTGTGCTGAACTCGGAGGTGCCGTGCATTCGGTACTTGGATCGGTCGGATCGTGAAGACGTACGACTACATCTATCGCGTTCTCATAACGCTTCCACTTACGGTCTATGAGGGTACGTAAACGATACTCTCCCCTCTCGTTCCTGTGCATCACCATGATCTTGCGTGTGCATAGGATTTTTTTTGAAATTACTATGTTCCCCAACAGGCTCGCCACTGCAGGGCACCGGTGCGAGATGTAGTAGTAGTTGTCTTTACCCCAGTTTTGGCATACATAGTGGACGACCTTAGTGCTATTTGTTTTATGTTACTAAATTTGTGCATGTACACACCTGTTAGTATCAATTTACTGTCATCCAAACACTGTCGCTATGCTGTTGCAGTTATATTTACCTTCCTCATAAAATGTTCAATTTTTTATTTATTGTACATGAGTAAGAACTTGTAGCGTTGTTGTAGTTAATTATAGCTTTTGATGTTCCAGAATTTGGTTGTTGTCTCAGTAGCAATTAATTCATTTGCAAATTTATCTTTTTGAGAAGATATGTCATAATTAACATGTTTCTTCAGTTTTTCAAAATAAGCATTGGTGATTTTCTATGTTTCTATAAACCCATTTACCCTACAATTGTTACTGATCTAGTTTTATATATTATAGGATGAAAGGAAGTGTTCTTACTTGGAGTGGGTTGATCAAGAGTGGCCACAGTCTTCGAAGATGTGCCCAATGAAGCTCTGGAGCATGTATGAGGAAGAAAACAGACGTATGCTTAGAGAAACTGTTGTCAACGCTG
This sequence comes from Triticum urartu, assembly GCF_003073215.2. Lineage (NCBI taxonomy): Eukaryota > Viridiplantae > Streptophyta > Magnoliopsida > Poales > Poaceae > Triticum > Triticum urartu. Next base: position 349,525,114 of record NC_053025.1, read on the forward strand.
AATAATATTTGAAGATGCGGGATAAAAAGTTGAAGGTGGAGAATGAGATCAGATTTTTTAAATCAGACTTTGCTAAGATGGTGTTGGCGAAGGAGGAGGCACTTTCATAGTTGGCCCGTGCAAAATAGGTTCTTACTGAACTGAAAGCAGAGGTGGATAAGACGAGCCTGGATGATCTCGATTAGGGAAATGAATATATTGTTCTTATGAAGTTGAACTAGCTATATGTTGTATGGTGATGTTTTCATGTAGCTATCTTACTATGATGTTATAATATATTTATGTGCCTGATATGAAATTGGCAAACAACTGTTTGATATGAAATGTGAATTTGCGTAATACTAGAATTATTAATTGTAAACTAATAAACCTACTAAATGTGTCATGGACCTTTGCAAACGGTTCTAGCAGTAAAAGCGCTTGTGATGGATAGCCCAATGCCACACAATTTTCTTCATCAAATCGTGTGTGATGTAGTTGATAAAAGCAAACAGTTAACCAAGGCAGACCATGTGTGATAGTTACACCTTTCACACATGAGCCTACACATAAAACTGTGTGGGGTGTACATACGAATGGAAACGTTTTCCCTGGATTGACTGTGTGGGATGTACATAAGAACGGAAACGTATTCCTTGGATTGACTGTGTGTGATATACATACCTACAGAAATATTTTTTCTGGGATTCATCGTGTGGGATGTACATACCTACGGAAATGTTTTTATGCGATTCACCGTGTGGGATGTACATACCTATGGAAATGTTTTTCTGGGATTCACCGTGTGGGATGTACATACCTACAGAAATGTTTTTCTGGGATTCACCATATGGGATGTACATACCTATGGAAATGATTGGGTTTCGATGCCCCGCCCGATCGCACATGGCCACAGCTTGTGTCCCAGGAGGGCCTATCCCCTACGATTTCTGGGTCGTGTGGGAAGGACCCCCGTATCGCCCATACTCACTTGGCGACGGTTCCAAATGCCGCCGCGGAAAGGGGTTAAAACCATTTGTAAAGCACCAATGCATACCAGTGAGTGGATCACTGGACAACGGTCAAGAACATCCTAAAGTACCTGAAAAGGACTAAGGATATGTTTCTCGGTTATGGAGGTGATAAAGAGCTCATCGTAAATGGTTACATCGATGCTAGCTTTGACACAGATCCGGATGACTCTAAGTCACAAACTGGATACATATTTATATTGAATGATGAGCTGTCAGTTGGTGCAGTTCCAGGCAGAGCTACGTTGCAGGATCTACGTGTGAAGCAGAGTACATAACTGCTTTGGAAGCAGCAAATGAAGGAGTCTGGATGAAGGAGTTCATATCTAGTCTGGGTGTAATACCTAGTGCATCGGGTACAATGAAAATATTTTGTGACAATACTGGAGAAATTGCCTTGGCGAAGGAATCCAGATTTCACAAAAGAACCAAAGACATGAAGAGACGCTTTAACTCCATCCGTGATGAAGTCAAGGAGGGAGACATAGAGATTTGCAAAATACATACAGATCTGAATGTTGCCGACCCATTGACTAAGCCTCTTCCACGAGTAAAACATGATCAGCACCAAGATTCCATGGGTGTTAGAATCATTACAATGTAATCTAGATTATTCACTCTAGTGCAAGTGGGAGACTGAAGGAAATATGTCCTAGAGGCGATAATAAAGTTGTTATTTCATAATTCCTTATTCATGATAAATGTTTATTATTCATTCTAGAATTGTATTGATCGGAAACCTTAATACATGTGTGAATACATAGACAAACACTGTGTCCCAAGTGAGCCTCTACTTGACTAGCTCATTGATCAAAGATGGTTAAGGTTTCCTAACCATCGACATGAGTTGTCATTTGATAACGGGATCATCATTAGGAGAATGATGTGATGGACATGATACATCCGTTATCTTAGCATATTGATTGTTCAATTTTATTGCTATTGCTTTCTTCATGTCAAATACATATTCCTTTGACTATGAGATTATGCGACTCCTGGATACCAGAGGAATGCCTTGTGTGCTATCAAACATCACAACGTAACTAGGTGATTATAAAGATGCTCTACAGGTATCTCCGAAGGTATTTTTTGGGTTGGCATAGATAGAGATTGGGATTTGTCACTCCGATTATCGGAGAGGTATCTCTGGGCCCTCTGGATAATGCAGATCATAAGAAGCCTTGCAAGCAAAGTGACTAACGAGTTAGTTAAAAGATTATGTATTACAGAACTAGTAAAGAGACTTCCCAGTAACGAGATTGAACTAGGTATGAAGATACCGATGATCGAATCTCGGGCAAGTAATATACCGATGACAAAGGGACTAACGCATGTTATCATTACTTTCGACCGATAAAGATCTTTGTACAATATGTAGGAGCCAATATGAGCATCTAGGTCCCGCCATTGGTTATTGACCGGAGAGGTGTCTTGTTCATGTCTACATAGTTCTCGAACCCGTAGGGTCCGCACGCTTAACGTTCGATGACGATTTAGTATTATATGAGTTATGTGATTTGATGAACGAATGTTGTTCAGAGTCCCGAATGAGATCATGGACATGACGAGGAGTCTCAAAATGGTCGAGAGGTAAAGATTGATATATAGTATGATAGTATTCGGACACCAGAAGTGTTCCAGATAGTATCAGGTATTTATCGGAGTACCGAGGGGGGAGGGGGGTTACCAGAACCCCCGGGGGGAAGATATGTGCCATATGGGCTATAAGAGGGGAGCACTGATGTCTACTACAAAACTTTATTCTTGTAGACACGTGATGGGCCTCCAAGCGCAGTGTTTTGTAGGACAATAGCAATTTTCCCTCAAGTGGATGCCCTAAGGTTTATCAATCCATGAGAGGTGTAGGATGAAGATGGTCTCTCTCAAATGAACCCGCAACCAAATACAAGAAATCTCTTGTGTCCCCAACACACCCAATACAATGGAAAATTGTATAGGTGCACTAGTTCAGCGAAGAGATGATGATAAAAGTGTAATATTGATGGTAGAAATATATTTTTATAATCTGAATAAATAAAAACAGCAAGGTAGCAAATAGTATACGGGCACAAAAATGGTATTGCAATGCTTAAAAACAAGGCCTAGGGTCTGTACTTTCGCTAGTGCAATCTCTCAACATTGCTAATATAATTGGATCATATAACCGTCCCTCAACGTGCAACGAAGAATCACTCCAAAGTTCCTATCTAGCGGAGAACATAAGACATAATTGTTTGTAAGGTATGAAAGCACCTCAAAGCTATTCTTTCCGATCTATCTATCCTATAGTTCGTACTAAAATAACACGAAGCTATTCTTTCCGCTCAATCTAACCAAGAGTTCGTACTAAAATAACACCAAAGAAAATTCATATTCATAATACCCAATCCAACACAAGGAACTTCAAAGAGTGCCCCAAGATTTCTACTGGAGATACAAAGACAAGAACATCGATACGTCTCCAACGTATCTATAATTTTTGATTGTTCCATGCTATATTATATTCTGTTTTGGAAATTATTGGGCTTTATTATACACTATTATATTATTTTTGGGACTAACCTATTAACCGAAGGCCCAGCCTAGAATTGCTGTTTTTTTTGCCTATTTTAGGGTTTCGTAGAAAAAGAATATCAAACGGAGTCCAAACGGAATGAAACCTTTGGGGACGTGATTTTCGAAACGAACATGATCCAGTGGACTTGGACCCTACGTCAAGCAATCAACGAGGAAGGCACGAGGTAGGGGGGCACGCCTACCCCCCAGGTGCGCCCTCCACCCTCGTGGCCCCCCTGTTGCTCCACCGACGTACTCCTTCCTCCTATATATACATACGTACCCCCAAACTACCAGATACGGAGCCAAAACCCTAATTCCACTGCTGTAACTTTCTGTATCCACGAGATCCCATCTTGGGGCCTTTTCTGGAGCTCCGTCGGAGGGGGCATCGTTCATGGAGGGCTTCGACATCAACACCATAGCCTCTCCGATGAAGTGTGAGTAGTTTACTTCAGACCTACGGGTCCATAGTTATTAGCTAGATGGCTTCTTCTCTCTTTTTGGATCTCAATACAAAGTTCTCCCCCTCTCTTGTGGAGATCTATTCGATGTAATCTTATTTTGCGGTGTGTTTGTTGAGACCGATGAATTGTGGGTTTATGATCAAGTTTATCTATGAATAATATTTGAATCTTCTGTAAATTATTTTATGTATGATTGGTTATCTTTGCAAGTCTCTTCGAATTATCAGTTTGGTTTGGCCTACTAGATTGATCTTTCTTGCAATGGGAGAAGTGCTTAGATTTGGGTTCAATCTTGCGGTGTCCTTTCCCAGTGACAGTAGGGGCAGCAAGGCACGTATTATATTATTGCCATCGAGGATAACAAGATGGGGTTTATATCATATTGCATGAGTTTATCCCTCTACATCATGTCATCTTGCTTAAAGAGTTACTCTGTTCTCTTAAACTTAATACTCTAGATGCATGCTGGATAGCGGTCGATGTGTGGAGTAATAGTAGTAGATGTAGGCAGGAGTCGGTCTCCTTGTCTCGGACGTGATGCCTATATACATGATCATACCTAGATATTCTCATAACTATGCTCAATTCTGTCAATTGCTCAACAGTAATTTGTTCACCCACCGTAAATACTTATGCTCTTGAGAGAAGCCACTAGTGAAACCTATGGTCCCCGGGTCTATCTTCCATCATATTAATCTTCCAATATTTAGTTATTTCCTTTGCCATTTATTTTACTTTGCATCTTTTATTTCTATTTATCATAAAAATACCAAAAATATTATCCTATCATATCTATCAGATCGCACTCTCGTAAGTGACCATGTAGGGATTGACAACCCCTTATCGCGTTGGTTGCGAGGATTTATTTATTTGTGTATGTGCGAGGGACTCGTGCGCGACCTCCTACAGGATTGATACCTTGGTTCTCAAAAACTGAGGGAAATACTTACGCTACTTTGCTGCACCACCCTTTCCTCTTCAAGGGAAAACCAACGCAAGTGCTCAAGAGGTAGCAAGAAGGATTTCTGGCGCCGTTGCCGGGGAGGTTCGTGCAAGACAAGTCAAGATTTGACTCCCGACAACGAGTCACTTGTGGCGCCGTTGCAAGTCAAGACATACCAAGTACCCATCACAAACCCTTATCTCCCGCATTACATTATTTTCCATTTGTCTCTCGTTTTCCTCTACCCCACTTCACCCTTGCCGTTCTATTTGCCCTTTGTTGGTGTCAAAACCGGCGGATCTCGGGTAGGGGGTCCCGAACTGTGCGTCTAAGGCGGATGGTTACAGGAGGCAGGGGACACGATGTTTTACCCAGGTTCAGGCCCTCTTGATGGAGGTAAAACCCTACGTCCTGCTTGATTAATATTGATGATATGGGTAGTACAAGAGTAGATCTACCACGAGATCAGAGAGGCTAAACCCTAGAAGCTAGCCTATGGTATGATTGTATGTTGTCCTACGGACTAAAACCCTCTGGTTTATATAGACACCAGAGAGGGTTAGGGTTACACAAGGTTGGTTACAAAGGAGGAGATATACATATCCGTATTGCCTAGTTTGCCTTCCACGCCAAGTAGAGTCCCATCCGGACACGAGACGAAGTCTTCAATCTTGTATCTTCATAGTCCAACAGTCCGGCCAAATGATATAGTCCGGCTATCTAGAGACCCCCTAATCCAGGACTCCCTCAGTAGCCCCTGAACTAGGCTTCAATGATGACGAGTCCTGCGCGCAGTGTTGTCTTCGGCATTGCAAGGCGGGTTCCTCCTATGAACACATCACAGAAGAATTTGAATACAAGTATAGTGTCCGACCCTGCAAAATAAGTTCCACATACCACCGTAGAGAGAATAATATTTCCACATATCTTAATCCGCTGACACTTTGGCAACATGACATCATGCCATGGCTCGATGATTATTCGATCCCTTTTTCTTCAACCAGCTCCACACATAACGCGAGGAGGTTTCTTGACACGTCTTGTAAAAGCAGAGATCGTGTTCCCCTAATTACGGGATTCTCATCAATACGGTCGTGGGTAACCCAACCGTGTCTAGGACTCCTAGGTTATAGGCAAGTCCCAAACGGCTACGGAGAGGACGCTTGATATTCACCCTCTTTATAAAGGGACAAGGCATTTACTTTTTTCCCTCCCGTGCTCAACCGTATCCTTCCCCCGCCTCGAGTTCTAACACCCAAAGCCCAGGTCAGGTGCTTCAGACCTTCAATCATGTCCGGATCTAGCCTTCAAGGCCGGTGGATGCCCTCCTCCATTACGGAAGAGGATATCAAGAAGTTGAGGGAGGCTAGATACCTGACCGCCGAAATTTCGCATAGGCTGCCCAACCGAGGGCAGGTCATCCCTACTCCCGAACCCGACGAGAGCGTCATGTTTGTCTCCCACTTCCTCCGAGGTCTAGGCATAACTCTGGATTCCTTCGTTAGGGGTTTGATGTTCTATTACGGGCTAGATTTCCACGACCTAGCGCCGGACTCCTTTCTCCACATCTCGGCATTTATTGTCGTGTGTGAGGCCTTCCTCCGCATTACCCCTCACTTCGGCTTGTGGCTCAAGACCTTTGACGTGAAGCCGAAGATGGTTGAGGGGCAGCATGTAGCGTGCGGAGGCGCATTAATAAGAAAGATCACTGGAGCTCCATGGCCAAAGGGTTCCATTCCAGAGGTGTCCGGATTATGGCAACGGGAGTGGTTTTACATCACAGCTCCCAGAAGTGCCAAGTGGGCGGCTGCCCCTGCTTTCCGCTCGGGCCCTCCACCACAACTCATGTCATGGATTAGCAGAGGGCTGAGCTGGGGTCCAGCCAAGGACGTACCTGTATTGCAGAGCCGCATTCGAGATCTCTTCGAAGGAGATTTCAGTCTGGTTATGGTGGTGCAAGTCATGCTGGTTCGACGAATCCAGCCATGCAAACACCGCCCCTCCGCATGTGGGAGTTCAACCTAGAAGGACCATGCACTATCCAGAATTTCCTCGGCCTGACGCACGAGGAGATGTATAAATCATTCTTTGGACCCCAAATAGAGTGTCCGGACACTCTCGAGGATGTGGGCCTGAGCAGCAACCGTACCGCCGACCAAGTAAGTAATCCTCTAGCCGAACACACCGTCTTTCATTTATCATGATGTCATTCTAAGAAATTGCTCTTTGACCAGGACTGGCTAACAAAGGCGAAGATGATTCGGTGTTCGGCCCCTCTTCCTGAGGGTTTGGAAAATCTGGTACTGGAAAAGATGCTCAAGCTAGCACCTTGCCCAGAGCCCTCAAAGGAAGATAAAGTGGGGAATAAAGAGGGCGAAAGAGGGCCTCCATCGCTACCTATTCTGACCGAGGGAACGGGCGCCTCCGTGAGGGAGGATAAACAAGGGGAGGAATCCGACATTCTCTCACCCCGGGGAAGGAAGAGGACTACCTCTAAAGATCCGGAAACCAAGGTTTCCAAACAGGAGAAGAAATCTCCACCAGAGGGTCCTGCCTTGGAGGGTGCTCTTGCCGCACAAAGTCTGCGCGGGGATCTGCCCTCTAACGAGCTGTAAGTAATCAAAAGGTACTTTAATTGTGAAGATATACTGCCTTACCTATAAGGAAAATAATCGAAGCATTTATCTTGCAGTTCGGATCTTAGCCCTTCTCAGCAGAGCTCGTCTTCGGGGGATCTTCTTCCGGAGATGATGGAGAGCGAAACGCCTCCCCCGGACTCCCCCGCTCAAGAAGCGGGCGACCTTGAAGTGTCGTCATAGAGGGCCTCTCCGGATCCGGTGAGGCCAGAAGATAATCCTATAGTCACCCGAAGTCCCTAGCGTCCGGCTCTCGAAGAGAGCAAACAAAAGAGTCCGACACTGTCTGGTATGCGGTCGGACATACTAAGGGAGCTGTTGGAGTGAGCGGCCATCACTACAAAAAAGGCACATTCGTGACATTTTTGGCCGAACGGATTTTTTTCTGTCATACATATGACACTTCTATGACGATAATTGTGACAAAACTCGGTATCATCATAGATGTGGTGGGCTCCTACTTCTATGACAAAAAATCATGACAGAAAATGGGCCTTTCGTCCTGGGCGGGCCGGAGGCGCAGCTGCATGACATTCTTTGGGACGTCCATGATGGAAAAAACCGTGGTAGAAGTGAGGGGGAGGAAAATTTCGGGGAGTTCCCGGTTACGGTGGGAGGTCGGGGGCCGAGTGATGCGCGTTTCTCTCATACACACATGCGCGTGTGTGCGAGGCGTTGGCTCTAACTGAACCCGAGCAAGGCGTTGGGCTCTAACTGAACCCGAGCGATTGCACTGCAGGCTACGCGTTACTGAACCCGAGCGATCGATCGATGACTGTTAACTGAACCCGATCGAGCGATTCCTTGGCTACTGCTGCTAACTGAAGCCGATCGATGGGATGAACAGTGAGCATTGGGGGGCGGGGGTTTGGATGAACAGTGAGCGGTGGCGTTGCATCTGGATGAACAGGACCCCGTGGTGTGGTGGAGGGCTGGATGAACAGTAGACGGTGGAGGGGTGCCCGTGGAGGGGTGGATGAACAGGACCCCATGGTGTGGAGGGCAGGATGAACAGTAGACGGTGGAGGAGTGCCCGTGGAGGGGTGGTTGAACAGGACCCTGTGGTGTGGAGGGCTGGATGAACAGTAGACGGTGAAGGGCTGGTTGAACAGTAGCCGGTGGAGTAGTGCGCGTTGGAGGCTGGATGAACAGGAGCCCATGGAGGCTGGAGGAGGTCGACGGTGGATGAACAGTAGCTCGTGGAGGCTGGAGGGGGTCGACGGTGGAGATGAATAGTATCCCGTGGAGTCCCGTTTTGCGGTACGCCACACCCATCCCGATGAACAGGACCCCCGTTTCGACCGTAGCGCTCCAACACAAATCCGTTTCCTCCGTTTTGCGGTACGCCACACCCCTCCCGATCAACAGGACCCCCGTTTCGACCGTAGGAGGTCCATTTCCTCCGTTTTGTGGTACGCCACACCCCTCCCGATCAACAGGACCCCCGTTTCGACCGTAGGAGGTCCGTTTCCTCCGTTTTGCGGTACGCCACACCCCTCCCGATCAATAGGACCCCCGTTTCGACCGTAGGAGGTCTGTTTCCTTCGTTGTGCGGTACGCCAGGCCTCGTTTCCATCGCCTCTTCTGTCCAAGCCCTCCCGATGAACACGACCACGCATTCCGTTCCGACCCATGAACACGACGACGATGCTGTTTCTCCGTTCTGACCCAGCCATGTACACGAGCCCTCGCCGTACGTATGCGCGAGTAGGCGTTTGAGACCCCGCCCGTATGTACACATACGTGGCCGTATTTTCTTTCTTGCACCCTGGACTCTGTACGTACGTGTACATTCTATGCGCGCGCCTCTACTATGACACGTGCGCGCCTCTACATCCACCAGTATATATGTACGTACACATTCGTGACCAGAATGACAATGCTACGTACGCTTCGACCAGGTGGGTCCCGAATATCAGGCACTTCCTTGCGTGCGAAGGTGTAGCTGGTGGGTCCCAGCAGTCAGGGGGGAAACGTTTTTTCGCGAAATACGATGGCCCATCCGGTGGGTCCCTGCTGTCAGGTGGAGGAATCATTATTTTCCGCGTAATAAGGAGGCACTTCCTTGCTACCGCCGTGGACCCAGCTATCAGCCTCTCCACGTACAGTCCACGTTCGATGGAAGTCGTTCCTTGACCACGTTGACCACGCCGCGCCAAGAGCACCAGGGCGGTGGACGACGGCGAGACCTAGGAAGGGGACGGCGGGGAGCCGGGGAAGACACGGCAGTGGAAGCCCGCGCACGCGCGAAGAGGAGTACAAGGGTTCACTGGTTCGGCTGCGGTGTGAGGCTGCCGTCGCTGCAGGGCCTGGCCAGCGGTGGGAATAGTAGGGGGCAGTGAGGCCTCCGCGGCAGCACAGTCGGTCACGGGAGGCAGGAGCATGCGGCACGACCGACGCTGCTTTGGGAGGCTGGGGCAAGAAGACCAGAGGTTGAAGAAGCACTACGGCCGTTGGATGGACATCGTTGACCACTCCGCGCCGAGAGCACCAGGGCGGTGGACGACGGCGAGGCCTACGAAGGGAACGACACGGAGCTGGGGAAGACACGGCAGTGGCTGCCCACACGGTGGAGAGTACGAGGGTTGACTGGTTCGGCTGCCGTCGCCGAAAAATAACAAGAGGTGTGGGTGAGTAGAGGGATAGACAGGCCAGGGATGCGAGTACGATGGGGCCGTGAGGCCTTCCCAGCAGCACTGCCGGCCACGGGAGGCGGGAGCAGGCGATTCCGACGGCGCTGGTTTGGGCGGCTGGGGCAGGAGGATCAAAGACTGAAGAAGCACGATTGCCGTTAGATTGACATCTAACGGTCTGACGCTGGTAGAGTTGATTGTTGACTAAGTTTTTTTTTTGAGAAACCTTGTGCATGCATGAACTTAGTAGGGCCACAAGTCAGCCTCCAAATCTTTGGCAGACAACATAAAACCCATTTGCTATTTTTTATAATTTGCAGCCCATTTGCTAATTCTTAAGTAATTTATTACATCCCATTTTCTGCCTAGGACCACGGTCAAAAAGTCCAACCTTATTTTGCATATTTCGGTGGAGTCCGAACTGTTGTAATCCCGAAATGATAAACATTTTTAAGAACTTATTGATTTGCCAAAAAAATCATTTTGTTTTTGTAAGCAAATAAGACGTGGGATAAATTTAGTTGGTTTAAGGGAAAACCAGTGGTAAAAAAATCAGCGCTGGGTGAGAAAAACCAACAAAAATAAGGATGTAAATATGAAAAGGGAATTTTATGTGTTTTCAATATAATGATACGTGTATACGAACTAGTAAAACTATAGGTAGAGCTTAGAAAACGGATGTAGGACATGCGTTTCAAGAGGAAAATAGAACTGGGCTGTGTGTTTGATTCAGTAAAAAAACTGCCTGCTCGTGTTGTAAGACAAAATATAACTAACGTTGGCGGGCCAGAGGCCAGTAGATACCTGCTGGATCTTTGTGCCCCGTTGTCGTCATGGGTTGGGCCTGTTAAAAACAAAACAACCCTGGCAATCTACAGCCCAGTTGAAACTTGCTCGACCTGAAAAAACAATATACGTGCTCAATAAACTAGAGAATTCTGCAAGTACAGACTGATAACTGGGATGCAGCACGGATATTGTTTTTTTATCGTGATAATAAGTGCATGCACTTGTTTCGGAAAAATTGTAGAACTGGGAATTCGAACGGCGGGTGCTTATGCTACCCATCAAATAAAAAACAAGTGCCTGAAAATTCGTTTCGAAAAAAAATGATTCAGCTTTATATCCACGTCGACCCTTGGCATGATGGTTGGAAGCAAATGCAAGTTCATACCAAAAGATCGTTAACAACAATACCAACTTGCGGACGACAAGGTAGTACAACTACCAATACCAAACTAACTTATAATCTTTTTACTCCTGGCCCTAGTGTTCGTCTGGTAGAAAATCTTGCAGAGGACCAGCTCCCGCTCCTTCTCTTGCTCCAGGTCCTCGAGGTGGTACTGGTGCATCACCCAGTTGGTCCTCTGCTGGTCGAAGTTCTTGTTGGTGTGCAGCACCAGAACCTTTTTTGCTGCCCGTCTGCCGGCCGTTGACCATCACCGGCAAGGTATTGCCGGTTTTGTGCCACATCGTGTGCATGCCGCACTCCGACTGTATCTTGCGACGCGTCCACGCGCCCCTTTTGAACGCCCTAGAATTGCGGTGGAAGAAATGCTTCCTTAGGCCACTCAGTGTGATACCTGCGGTATTGTGGAATACATGTTTTAGTGTACCTAGTTGGCATTTTCATAACATCTTTGGCATGTTGCAGTCACTTGTTTCACTTTTTATTAACTGTCAAATTGTAATTGCTTCACCAGGTCTGCGTGTAAAAAGAAAAATAGAGCTATAAAAAGGAATATGTTTGTGCAAGTAGACGGCCGATCGGTGTCTTACCTGGAAGTTTCTCAGGTTGGGTGTAACATATGCCGTGCTCGCTGTCGATGGTTGGTATGAACAAATCGATGAGAGACTGAAATCTCACACTGTCAGCACTCACTTTGGCCTCAAGTTTCTCAGGTTGGGCCAATCCTTCTTCGACTTGCATCGGTAATTCCAGAATACCCGAACATGCCGTCGGGATTCTTGTGTCACCTCACGCGCAACGTGTTGTCACGTCAATTCAATGTGTGGACATGATGAATAATTTGACCGACATATACTAGTACTGCTACTGTACTACTTACTAGTCATATTTAGTGTCACAATTTATACATAGGTTTAACTAACAAGTACGCACTTGAACCCTAAATGATATATGGCTTCTGCACGGCATCTCCATCATCATTATCAGTACATCCTACGCAGGTGAGTTAGGATGCACTTGATCCCAGGAAGGTATCTATCCTTCAAACCAAAGGAGTGCTTCAAACTAACAACAATACATAATATCCAACAAAAGAGGGTCGTGCTACAACAGCAGAATACATGGTGCAGTCTAGATATCAGCACGAATCAAGTTGTGCATATTTGCTGTTGGCATGAACCACATCGCCGCATGTCGGGTTTGCAAAAGCCATCCATCGCATGGAAGCTTGATGCCTTTCACACACTGAACATTATCTAGCAACAAGCTGTGTCGACGAATCTCTGGATATGGTGATTCATGAAACCCATGGTATGATGTGTAAACACAGCCCCCCCTCGCGAATGGAAGTTGCATAGCACAGTAATCATCACCGATGATATGATCGATGATTGGTTGGATGATCAGATAATTGAGCCCGAGGAACAAGGAGTGGTTACCAAGGCTGTAAACCCGCCTCCAGTTGAATACGCCTGGCCCAACGGAGCTGGGATCTTTCTCGAACACGAAGCAGCCATAGCCATCAATGTCACGAAAGCCCCACGCATTGTACTGCATGTGGTTTGATGTAATGGTTTGGTCAATTTGGTACGTGCGAATGAGAATCAAATGACCGCCGTCAGCTGAACGAGCGATAAACCACCACCCATCGGCTGGTATGATTCCAGGTCCTAGAATCATGAAGGCCAGCGCATTTGCGTCTGCTGCAACAATTCAAATTGGAGACCAAAAGGACAAAAATAAACAATCATGTTCAGAGTATGTGTGGAATTAAGATTATTATAACAGTGACACATATCATAGACAGAGAATTGCAATGACGTGGTCATAATCATACCCCAAGTTAAAAAAATAAGCCAATGGCTTTCATATTCTAGCAATATGTCATGGTTCAAACATAATGTAATAATGAGAGGAAAACAGCTATGACAGCGCCTACTCATATTCTACCATAGCACTTACTACTACTGTTCTCATATCAACTCTAAGCAATAACATGCGTTGTTATAAAAATCTTGTAAACGAGAGTAACATATAGCAATCATGATGTTATGCTCATAATATGTATTCTAACAATCATTAGATGCCAATTGTTCTCATATCAACTCTAACAATAACATGTGTGGTCATAAAAATCTAGGAAATGAGAGGAACATATAGCAATGATGTGGTTACAGACATGCTATGCATTCTAAATTTGTAACAAATGAACAGGCAATCGTATTCATAAGGTAAAGATGAGATAAGATAGAACAATTACACGACGATAGATTCCACCAGTATAGGTAGCCAATCTGTGCGTCGACCGCGTAAACGATGCCATCATGCACTATAGCATCAGACAAAAATGTTTCCTCAACAAGATTGATGATGAGCCGTAACCATGTATGGCGACCGGATTCCAGATAGACTAATCCCTTGTTGAACAAGGCAATGAGCTTATAATCCATGTAGTCTTCTGATGGTGTGGTCACTTCACAGATTACAACTTTCTGCAAATAGAGGTCGAGCCAAAAGCATGACGCGTCTCGTGCGTAGTAGGCAGGAGTGTCCGGCGGGCCGCGAGGCTCGATGGCGGTGGTATCCAAAGATGGAAGGGTGATCTCTCGCTGGGTGTAGATATCCACGAGACACCATGGACTACCAGATTGGTGGATGAGGACAACCCAGTTGGCCTTCATGCCTGCCCAGTAGTGGCCGCGCATGAAGGACATGTGGACGGGTAGTGGTAACATGTCGAGGGGAACCACGACAACCTCCGTAGGATCGTCAAGTCGGTGTCTGGGCCACCTGCGAGGATCGGGCATCAGCAAGCAGGGTGTCTTGAAAAGAGCCGTCCGGTTGCAGACGAGGAGACGGTACAAAGACACCGAGCATGCGGCCAGACGGACGGTGCTGAGTAGGTCCATACGACTACAAATCTGCTCCAAGAGAACATCGGGGAGGGAATTCCAATCGCGGCTCTGCGTGTCAGTCGGTTCTGCCATTGGGGTTTTCGGTGCCTGCGAGCCAGCGGGGAAGTGGATTCGGGCGGGTGAGCGAAGAAGCTTCTCCTCGTGTGGCCGAGCAGTGAGCGGGGGGATATGGCACGCACAAGCTACCAAGGAAGATGGCGCGGGTGGGCGAGCAGTGAGCGGGGGTAAATGGTGTGCGGCCGACGATGTGGAAGAGAGGAGGAAGAAGAGTGGAAGACGGGGAAGAAAGTGCATTCAATCTCAATTCTACTAGTACTACTACCAGGATATACCGTCCTTCGGAGTGTAAATAGTTACACCGATGACATGTGGGTCTACCACAACAGGGCCCATATGTCAGTTAATGGAGGACAGAGGTGCGTAGGCGTATTTGCGGAAGCGTGCTCTATTGGCAAACATGATTGCAGTACTGGGTAAGGCTGATTTAGTAACACCAACACGCTGGTTCAGCTTATTAATTATGTGTCCCATCTGCTGCAGCGTGTATTGTCACTTCACTGCGAAGACTAGTTGAATAGTTCTCTCTGACCGAGATGGGGAATAAATGGATCGCAAGGACTTCCTTTCTACAGTATCCCTATGCCTCTACGCTCACTTCACTCATTTTGCTCCGTACCTAGTCACTTGTTGAAATCTATAGAAAGACAAATACTCCGTATTTGAGAACATAGGGAGGCTTTCACTCTGTACTACTCCCTCTATTCCAAAATAGATGACTCAACTTTGTACTATATTTGGGAACAGAGGGAGTATCACCATATGGAGGGAACAGAGGAAGCTTGAAATATGAACATGTCAATGGGAGGGAGTAAGCCCCATGCATGCATGCATGCATGCATGCAACATGCAACACTCACACGTACACATGGACGCACGCAACACTCACGAACCCATGCGGCACACAGCACACGAGGCAACACACACGCTCACGCTCAAGTGTATAATCGCCGCAAAACTATATATGGTGACCGTAAAGAGCGTACTGTTACATATGTTGACCGCCAGGGTATTTTTCTCGTTTCAAATTAAGCCATATTAATCGGAAAGGACGCAATATGGACTACTACTACTAACTAGTACTGCTTTGATGTGTCCCGTCAACTCACCGAACGAGGAGAAGCTTGCTTACTACGCCTCTCCCTCGCCCACGCGCACGGTGGTTCGCAGGACGAGGAGAGGGTTTTGACTACAGCGCCCTCTCCCTATCCCTCGCCCTCGCCCTCGCAGTGGACGTGCAGCAGTTCAATCGGTGTCAGATTGCCAGAAGCATATTGTACTGTAGTATCATCATTGTTGGACCTTCCAAAGAGGCGAAGAGCCAAGTGCAAGGTTCACACGAGTACAAACTGTTGAACCTCCCGAAGAGGCAAAGAGCCAAGTGCAAGGTTTTATAGGAGTTGTCGTCCTAGTAGGAGTGTACTAGTACAACTATAGCGAACGATGCTACTGTATGATGCCGCCACGTCACGTATATCCAAAGTTGTGCCTCCTTTTTTTTTTCTCAAAGAGCGTGTTGGAGCCCGTGCAACAACCACACAAGTTGCACGTAGACATAACACATTTACTAGTAATAAATTCTAAAGGACAAATGCAAGTATGCCACACAAGTTCATCTCCAACTCATGTGATAAATTTGTGCACGACTAGTCTACATATATTCACAGCGCTACCGTTCACAATTACCGTACTGCACTTTCATGTTATAGATGGGCTACATGTCCTTCTCCAGGTTCCAGTCCTAGGTGTTCTTCATGGATGGCACGATCCATAGCGGTGGGCAACGGGAATCATTGTCGCAGCTTTCTAGTCCGGTTCCACACGATGGAGACTCATCCAAGCTGAAGCAGCATAAATCAGGGATAGCGTGTCCCGGCATGTCGTTTATCCAGCGGTGCGCACTGAAGACACAACCATGCTTCATGAACGGCAGGCCTTCCGTGTCGTGCACGGAAGGTGGCATCCGCTTCACAATGGGGCAGCTGTCCCCGATGAAAAGCGAGTACTCTCCAAGAGTGTTCCTTGGCACCCACGTAGCATCACGGGGGTCGAACTCGGCGCCATTCATCTGGTACACGCGGCATCCCAGATCTGGACACATGGTGACGTACATAGTCAAGGTCCATGCATAATAATGTTGTGCTCAAATGTGGCGGTCAGTAATACTGTGCAGCAAATAGTACTACTCCGGTATAGAGGAAGTAAAATAACCGGCTTATTATATATAGCCACTCTTGGCTACATGGATGAGATAGTAAGACATGGAAAAACAAAAATGGTGGCAGCTAGTGGATTCAAGTCTTGAAGGGCCTAGCTAGCAATACACGTCCTCCAAGGTAAAAAGTACTCCTACTAGTACTACAAAGTATACTACTAGTACAACAATGAAAGAGAAGGCGAGAGGGTTAAAAAATGGAATACCTGGGTATATGGTGATGGTCCGATCGTGGTAGATTATGTGATCATGTTGCACATCAGTGGTACCATGGGTAACGACTGCTAAGATAGTTGATCCCAATATGCCAAAGTCAGCTACAAGGTTCCAGGTTAGACCAAATCGCGGATGCAAATGCACATCCAGGATCGGGGGATGACTGGTCCCTGCAAAATAATGGAGTACCGTTAGGGATGCAAATGATGGTTTGTGCATTCTGTTTGTAATCTCCCGTATCGTAGGATGTCAACCAGATGAAACAAGTCCCCTGGCTTGTCACCGCGAAGATGCGGCCTAAATGGCGCACGACGTCTTCGAACGTGTAGGGGTACAAATCTGCCGCCGCCAACATGCGCCAGCCTCTGCCGTTACTGCCTCCTGCATTGATGGCAGTCCTTATGTCGAACACCACGATGAGATAGTAATCGTCGTAGCCGCGTCGCTTTGTCGGCGGGTCCGCAATTGCTATCTTCAATCTCATGTAGGCATCATCATACGTATTCTTGCCCAGCCAGTCCGGAAGGCCGATCCCAATGGTGGAGAAGGGGTCTACCGGAACGGCCACACTGCTGTGGATGTTGTGCAAAATCATTGTGGTATCCGGCCGGAGGCATGCAAGCCAATCTTCATTGGCACCGACCCAGACCTATATATAAGACGGTGGACAGTGGAGAAATTACAGGATGGAAATGGAATAACTAAGTACTACATGATCAAACTCCATTACTGACCTGCTCATCGGACAAAATCCGACTACCTCTCAACGTCGTCAACTTTAGCGGAGTCAACGTGCAACCATGGCCAGGGAGCGGTGGACTGTTTGAAGAATTATCCCATAGAAGAACCTTCTCCTTGAGGACGCATGGAAGACCAACAAGCATGGCCTTTTCCCAAGCCTGTTTAAGCAGCGTCTTGAAAACATTGGTGCAGGAAGCACCGAGTCTTGCGGCGGTGAGGACGTCGGAGCGGCGTGCGATTTCTCCCAGAGAATCGTCGTCCAAGGTCTCCCAGCCCCGACAAGGAGGAGAACCGCCTGGCGAATCCATGGGAGCAGCAACGAACTGCCTTCTCTTCGGGGGGAGGGGAACTGGCGAGGAGGAGATAAGAGCGTAGTAATTGCAGGGCCTCGTCCCTTCCAACTGTAGATCGTTCCTCAGCGAAGGGGTGAGACTATTATTTACTACTCTAAATAATAGCACTAGTAAGAAATTTTTGGCACTAGGTAGTAGTTTTTGGTACCATGGAGTACTAGTACTAGCATTATGGAACGTTATGGAATTGCATTATACTGTAAATGATAGCACTAGTAAGAAATTTTTGGCACTAGGTAGTAGTTTTTGGCGTGGATTAAGAAATTTTGGGTATGTTTCTGCCATTTTTTGTACACGCCAACTAGTGTCAAAAAACGTCGTACATTATGTGACGGAGGAGTACGTACTCGTACTATAGCAGTACTAGTACTACTTTTCTCAACTACTCCTCAAAAAAGCACCCAATTAATGCTCTTGTTTTCCTCAAAAAAGTATGTTTACCAATGCATTAATTGCAATGCATGCATGCATAAATTACATTCATTTGTCAATTTTCTCTTAATACTTGCATGCAATGATTTAATGCACCTTGGAATCTGAACATGTTATGGGAAACAACCAAATTGAGCCTTATAAAATGGAAAAACTAAAATTTTGAGATGAGCCCTATAAACCGGAAAGGAGGGAGTACTGTACTTATAGTCTAGTCTTGTATAGTGCAGCCATTTTGAACTCTTGAATCTCAGGGCCAAGGAGCTATAGTTGGAAGTGGAGGGTACTACTGTTCTCAAGAACCATCGCTGTACTATCAATGCAGGGGGAGTACACCTGCGTAGTGGCCTAGTGGGTACTCTCGGTGCTCTATTCAGCCGCTCCTCTCACGTAGCTGGCCTACTCAGCCGCTCCTCTCACGCACACACTAGCAGCCTATTTATCAGCGACGATTACTGCGGGGGCAGAACATTTGAGTTATCTGATATAGCCAGACTAGGCTTTTCGCTTCCATTTGTGGAGGTGTAATGGATCTCGTCGAACTTTGTTAGTAGTTCCTTCTTTATGAATGAGATGAAGCAAAGCTTTTGCCTCCGTTTCAAAAAACACGTCAAGAGGAATTTCTTTTATAGTAGAGCTGATAATGGAGTGAAGTCCATGCATGCAACACCACAAGCTACAGAGTAGTAGTAGAGCACTTTACGTACAGAGCCATATTGCACAGTTCCCAATGCCCCGCTAGGCTTTTCTGGCTCCTCGGGCTTAATTGGGAGGCGCTAGTTTAAATATGCTACTAGCTGGAAGCTACAAGCGAGGTGCGGCTAGGGCGAGCACGCGAGCCACGGGATGCTAGGAAGGAAAACCCATTCACGTGGCTAGGCTGTCCAGACTCTAGTGCACCTAGATTGTGGGGCCGCACGTCCGTTTGACTTCAAAACTCAAACTACCCATGTAAAATATTGGCTCACAGCGAAGTGTAGTACTCCCTCCGTTCCGAATTACTTGTCGCAGGTATGGATGTATCTAGATGTATTTTAGTTCTAGATACATCCATTTCTGCGATGTATCTAGATAGTATACTATTTAAAAAAAAGGCCACCGTGCGTTCGGCCGGGATCGAACCCACAAAATGAGGTATACACTCCCGCAACCACTAGTAGTACTCGTTGGAGTACAACGCAACCTAGAATCGCCTTGTCGCTAGTAGTACGTACATTGTTCCTTACAAGAAACCCCTAAGAGCATGGTTAATAGTATAGCCAGCTGCTGGCTCTAAGCCAGTGCCATGTCATCTACAGCCCATCTTATAGCCAACATGTAGTAGTAGTTTATTTCTTATAGCCCGCTGACTCAGCTCTATTGTACTTGCTCTAATAATGCAAGAAACCACTAAAATGCCAAGAAACTACTACCACTTGCATACGTGGGAGACTTAAGATAAGACTACCTTATCAACCATTGTATTCCTCTTACCAACAAAAATCCTCGAGTGACCTCCTACCTCCGGCCCGTCCACCTAGTCATCCTCGGCCATGGGACGCAGCTACCGCCGCCGGCAGAAGGCGAGGTCAAAACCGCCAGCGGTGCGGAGCCCATGTTGCGGCAGCTCGGATGCCAGCTCCGTCCAGCGCTCGTGGCCGCTAGCTTGCCAAGATAGCTCCGTCCAGCTGCTTGTCTGCAAGGTTTGCTAGCTAGATTGGCACGGCAGCATGGCGGCTTGCTCGTGCGCGCCACGCTAAGGCCAGCCATCTGGCTCGAGCGAAGGCCAGCGCGGCGGCTTGCTCGCTCATGAGTCATGCTCGGGCCAGCCTGCCAACCCGTGCGGAGGCCAGCGCGGCGTCCGGCCCGTCCGGCGGAGCGGCGGCCAACTCGCTCATCACCGGCGCCACTAACGAACATGCATCAGTACTGTTTGAAGTAATGTTCAGGAAAAAACAATGATTTGAGGGGGAATAACATGATAGAAGGTTAGATGTGGGTCCCTCGTGTCAACGGTCAAACAAAATGTGTTGGTTTAAGCTGCCTTGTCAGCACAGACATGTGGGCCAACCCTGTCATAAATGGGTTAAAACGAACCTAATCGGTAGGAGTACTAGGTAGTTTTTGGCATGGATTAAGAAATTTTGGGTATGTTTTTTCTATTTTTTGTACAATAGATTCCTCCTAGGGTTGGTTGAAAGTGGTAGTTTTTTGTTAAATACTCTACATATTGTAAGTAGGAGTAAAAGTTCAGCTTTGGAAGCCAATAAGCAAGGCTAGTTACATAGTGCATATGTGTACATGATTGAAAGTAAATATCAACCATGAGTGACTAATATCTTGATGGAAAACTCGAAACTATGGAATACTAGGAAAAGAAATGCATGGTTGGAAATACTAGCAATGTTCATGTCCGTTGCAACGAATCACAATTAGAATAATACTTATTCACAAACTTGGTACAAAAAACTCTAATTTTGATATACATATGTCACTAGAGATATATTATGTTTCAATTAGAATATATATCCCTTGGGCTCTTTTGGTGAGGTCAGGGAGGGATGTGGTTGGTTTTAAGATACTAATTATGGGTTTTTCTGCAAATTGGTAGACAAGTGGGATGTTGGTGAGAAAAGGCAACAACTTACCTCATAATCGTTACATGTAGATCTAATGGTCAGAAACGACGGATGGCAGACACACCAGCATCACCAACTTAGTCTTGTGTAGGAGTACTAGCAAGATCCGTGCATTGCACAGAACATCAAGATGCATTTTTTTTTATAAAACACTTGTTGTGATTGACCCTTGCGGGAGTAATCCCATGTGTAAAAACTAATGATATCTCGAGAAATATGAGATAAGGTGAAGAGGAGTGGGGTGTGGTGGTGGTTGGTGGTCGGACTGAGCGGAGGCATGGGGATTGACGACGCCGGCAGCGGCCACCAGGCCAGTTTGTTCCAGAGGCTTCCTTTATTAATTGCTCAACAATGAGGTTTGTTGGAGATAAGGATGAACGAGGGAAGGCCTTGTCTGCAAATGTGGAGAGGGGTGCGGGTATCTTTTAGTTTAATTTCCATCCGTCAGATATAGATCGGACGGTCTATATTGCAAGATGGCACACGTACCATCATCACCAACTCGGTTTTTTATAAGAGAAGAAATATAAGTATGGAGATACAAACGTATTATCGATACTTGCTTCCGTAAACTAGCATCTACATTCTATTCAACGCATCGACATGTGGGGCCTTAGCACAATGACTTCTCGACTGTGTAAAACGAAGATTTTCCCGTCGCCGACAAGGAGGGGGTGACGGCGGCGTGCTTTTTGGCTTGCTCTAGTCCTAGTAGTCATACTAGGTGGTCTAAGCACGTGTAGATTTATTCTTTTTCACGTCTCATGTTCGCCGTACTGCCACGACTGTTCATGAATAGACGGTAAGTTATTCACGGGGAAACCCTTGTTGAGCATGTTTGCGAGAGAGAGAGAGAGTGATATGTTAGAGACTGAGGCAATGATAACAGATTCTTTGTGTCTATGTGTGTGGAGGATAGAGAGAGACATGTACATGGGGATTTGTGTTGTGTAACGTGGAGACACATACACATAATTAGAGAGTGAGTGTGTGAGATACAGATGCGGACATGAGGAGAGATGAGGATCTAGGTAAATGGGTGTTTGTGCATGTCTGTGTGTGTTTGTGCACTCGTTTGTGTGTGAGAGGCAGAGAGTGTATGTGGAGTAGAGAGACCACTGGTGATGTAAACCTAGTATAAGGGAAGGGGGATGGTGTGACATGTGTAGTAGTGACATAGCACGGGTGCGGGCGGGGGGAGGAGACTATTTGGAAGAGACATCAAATGTGTGTGTGGGAGAGGGGTGTGAGAGCGAGAGAAAGAGAGAGCTAGCGACGGAGAGAGAGAGAGAGTGAGAGGAAGATAGGGGCGAGAGGGGTCGTTTGTGTCCATAAATGGCGTATAGATAGGGAGACAATGTTGATGTTGTCCGAAATTGGCCTATGAACGGAGACGCAAGGGAAGCAAGTCATCGTGTGTGTGATAGAGACTTCATGAGAGATCTAGAATAGATGGTGTAGAGAACAATGTGCGAAATCGAGAACGATTATACATTAGGGAGCTATGCAAAGAGTCACGACATATATGTATATGGGGAAAGAGCTGGGGCGGGTCCGCATGTCAGAGAGATAGAAAGAGGAGAGTGGTGCACAAGGAGACAAAGTGTGCTTGTTTGCAGTGGGGGTGGTGTGTGAGGTGAGTGCACGAGAACCACATAACTAGGGAGATAGAAGTTTGGGGGTGAAGTTTTGTGTGTATGGGAAATATACACTCTACATAGTGTGTGTGCTTGGGTAAGAGAGATAGCGGGAGACCTAGAGAGTGAGGGAAGAGATGTGTGCATGCCCGAGAGACAAAGTGATAGAGACCTATGTTGGGGTCCGGACTTTACAAGAGAGAGGGGTGTTAATGTGCTCGTGTGTTGGTGTTTGGGGGAGAGAACGACTTCTCTCTGTGTGTGTATGTGGTGGGGGGGTGTTGACTTCAGATAAAGAGTGAGGTGTCTATATTTGAGGGACTTTAGCGTAATTGAGATATTGTGCACTCATAGTTGGTCAATTTGTTTCACAGTTTGTACTATGAGATAACGATACTTTTGAACATGCGTGATATACCTTGATGTACCAGAATTACAAACCTAAGATTGGAATTTTGGAATTCGAATCCATCATTAGCTTTTGTAATTCATTTAAATGGAGGTACATTTTTTAAGCCGGGATTTCATGATTTCAAATTCATATATCAAACCTAGAGATATACACATATGGGCATGTTCAAACTTTATAATCATCCACATTATTCATACACATACACATTTTTGCTTTTGTCATCATATTTAGGATAAACACATTTGGAATTTCATTTGAATTGGACCATATGATGGTATTTGCTTGTAGTAGCTCAATGATCCATATTTGAATTGAATGGACAATCTAAGTTTCGAGTTGGAGACATTGATTTTCAAAACTTGCACATTTTTTGGCGTGCAAAATAAACAAATTGTCAGCCATGATATCATAGTCGGCCGTACGGGAGCATAATACTTATAATTTTAGGCGCCAAAAGCTTTCAAACTTCCCGCTCACATTGAAATATCACGTGCCCGACAGTTTAGCCCTGCGATATTCCTATTTTACCCCTGCACATGAACGGAAAAGGGCTGCTTTGGTAACTCCATTGTTTTCCCCTCTTTGCCCCCAACATTCTTCCCCAGAGCCCATCCCCTTCCCCTCCCCGACCCCCCAACCACGGCAAGCCGCCGAATCTAGTCCTTCGCCGCAGCGCTGGACCTCACACCCCGCCGGATCTACCTTCCGCACCTTGGAACCCCCAACTGCCAACTCACCACTTCACCAGAGCCGCTTCAGCGACTGGCTTGTCCACCGCTCCAGATCTCCTTGACCACCATCATGGTCCACCGCACTGGATCTGCTTAACCGGCGCCCTCATCCACCACAGCGTAGGCCCTTCACTGACTCCCTCGTCCGCCCCTTCGCTGGCCCTTCATACAAGCCCTCGTCCGCCGCAACAGATCCGCCTCACCGAAAGCACTGTACAACGCGCCCGCCGAAGCCTTCGTCCACTGCACCAGACCCGCTCCACGGACGCCATATTCAACTCCACTGGCCCTACTTTACCGATGCCGCAGCCTCATTAGGTTATTTCGATTTGTACTCCTTTCGGTTTTTTCTTTAGCGTGCAACTGTTCACTTACCACAAATGAGCTTGCTTGTATGTTGACAGGCGCCGCAACCGTAGCACCGGAGCCGCTTCAGCGACGGCGACAGCCGGCCCAAACTCAACCGCAACACGAGCACCATCGACGATCCTTAGCTATCAAGTATGACGACGATACCCATACGCCGCCGAGAATCAGGTACTATTATCCAACGGCCGGTGCCTACATTCACTTTTCTAGCATAAGCAGTGCACCTTTGAATTTCTTCAGGGCATCATTCAGTTTTTCATGAGACGTGTTATTCTGCTTGCACCTGTAGGGCCATACTTCTGGCAGTGAACATGTTACATGTGTTATATTACATACCAGTGCACATATAGTTAATATGCTTTAGTTTTGTTCTGATGCCACCTGTTGGTTCCATTAGACTGCTTAATGTTCTCTATGCTTAATTACACATCAGCAAACTAGCATGTGGTTCCGCTGCTTTTTGTTCGTTTTACGCTACATTTTCTGATGCTAGCTATTACATCACTGCTCCAAGCCTCTATTCATTATTTGTTTGTGTGTTCTTGATCTTCCCAAGTTGCATGACTAATTTGATGCTTCTATTAATTATGGAGCTGCCAACCCCATCAAGCAAAATATTTGTTCTTTTGGGGCTGGCACCTCGAACAAGCATAAAAATATAGGGAAGCAGATATACTCCCTCCGATTCTATTTACTCTAGGCATAACTCTTGACCCGCACCAAGGAGGGCACTGGTTTAATTTTTCTGGACTAATTTGCCAATTAATTAGGGCAGAGGCGGATGGGGCGGGGCACAAAAGGAAACCACCGCTAGGAATCGGCAATGCGCAGACTAATACGAGAAAACTGAGAAAAAGTTATACGCAAAGTAAAAAGAATCGGAGGGAGTATTGTCGTGTATGCACACACCCTTCTTTCATTAGTTTAGATGAACCATTGATGATCAATTTGGACCAGTGCATGCGATTAAAATTAATTTTACCTAAATAGATGGTGCAGAATAAACTACAATAACTAGATTTGCAACCACGGGATGCTGACGATATCTTTAAAGAACATTGCAACAGCAGCTAGGCTTGACAGCAACATATGTTAAGCCAGTGTGTTTTAGTACATGTGAAATGTAATGCGAGTGGGCTGCTTTCTTGGCTTGTGCCCTCAACGTGTAATCCTACCGAATTACAAATAGTTCAGTTGTCTGCTTTGCAGTATTGCTTGATTCGAATGCTTATTTGTTGTTACGCTATACCTGAGTTGGCCAATATGTCAGCAGTGCCTGCTGTACTATCGTAAAGAAATGCATGCCTATTTCATTTGAGTCCTTAACTTCTCCTCTCAACTTCATCACAAGACCATCTTCATAGTTTATATGAGGCCACACTTTTAAGTGCTTTCTCTGATTATTTCAACTGCTTAGATGCCTTGGCAACTTAAATATAGCGGTTGTACACTCCCTTTCAACTAGGGATGTCAACTGGGTCCGGTTTAGTCCCGATTAAAGTCCACTAGTGGTATGATAGTTCAAAAGAGTTTTTGTTTTTTGAGGAAAATGAACTAGGGAGGTAGAAAAAACTAACTAGATGGGACTGGCAGATTTCGTTTATTTGCCACTTACATCCCTAGTTTCATCTTACCATTTTAATTTCTTTTTGGTTGATGCTGATTCGAACCATTTAAATATAGTTTTCCATGCTCGGCAATAATTCGTCCGTCGTTTACCATGTAAGCTTACTGCCTGGATCATACGATAACTATCTCTTACTGATGTCCAGCGGAAACCTTTCAGGATGCCGTTCACACTAGGACACAATGTACAACCCCAGAATCTATTTGTGGAAGCAGTGCGCCATCCATGTTACCAGATGGTAGCATTTCAGAGGCAACACCGCCGGAGAGCAGTCTGAGTACAGATATTATAGTGCTTGAGGCTCTACTAGAGGCAGAAAGAGATGGTGTGTGTCGGTGTCAAAACCGGCGGATCTCGGGTAGGGGGTCCCGAACTGTGCGTCTAGGTGGATGGTAACAGGAGGCAGGGGACACGATGTTTTACCCAGGTTCGGGCCCTCTTGATGGAGGTAAAACCCTACGTCCTGCTTGATTAATATTGATGATATGGGTAGTACAAGAGTAGATCTACCACGAGATCAAGGAGGCTAAACCCTAGAAGCTAGCCTATGGTATGATTGTTGTCCGTCCTATGGACTAAAACCCTCTGGTTTATATAGACACTGGAGAGGGCTAGGGTTACATAGAGTCGGTTACAATGGTAGGAGATCTACATATCTGTATCGCCAAGCTTGCCTTCCACGCCAAGGAAAGTCCCTTCCGGACACGGGACAAAGTCTTCAATCCTGTATCTTCATAGTCCAGGAGTCCGGCCGAAGGTATAGTCCGGCTATCCGGACACCCCCTAATCCAGGACTCCCTTAGTAGCCCCTGAACCAGGCTTCAATGACGACGAGTCCGGCGCGCAGATTGTCTTCGGCATTGCAAGGCGGGTTCCTCCTCCAAGTACTTCATAGAAGATTTTGAACACAAAGGTAGTGTCCGGCTCTGCAAAATAAGTTTCCACATATTGCCATAGAGAGAATAATATTTACACAAACCTAATCTGCTGACGTATTCCGTAGCGTGACATCACACCACGGCCAAGTCTTTATTCAAATCGTTTTACTGTCCCACCTCAGCGCGTTTAGCAAGGCGGTTTCCTTGGCACGTCTTGTCAAAGCAGAGATCGTGTCCCCTTATTCCAAGATTCTCATCAATACGGGCGTGGGTAACGCAACCGTACCCGTTGGTATGTTTTCTCGATCAAAGGCGAGTCCCAAACGGTCACGGGGAGGGCCCTTGGAATTCAACCTCTTATAAAGAGACCAAGGCCTTACTCCTTTCTTTCAATCTCAAACGAGTTCGCCCTTCGCCTCGAGTTCCAACACCCAAGGCTCCAGATTTCAGGAGCTTCGGACCTTCGACAATGTCCGGTTCCGACCTTCGAGGCTGATGGATGCCCTCCTCCGTCACGGAGGAGGACATGTTGAAGTTGAGAGAGGCCAGGTTCTTGACCGGCGAATTCTCGCATAGGCTGCCTGCTCAAGGGCAAGTCATTCCTACTCCCAAGCCTGGTGAGAGTGTGGTGTTCATGTCTCACTTCCTTCGGGGGCTAGGATTCCCGACGGATCCCTTCGTGAGGGGGCTCATATTTTATTTTGGGCTGGAATTTCACGACTTAGCTCCGGAGTCCATCCTCCATATTTCCTCATTCATCGTCGTGTGTGAAGCCTTCCTCCGTATTACTCCTCACTTCGGACTATGGCTCAATACCTTCAAAGTAGAGCCGAAGATGATCGAGGGACGGCACACGAAGTGCGGAGGTGCTTTTATAAGCAAGAATGCTGGTGCTCCATGGCCCAAGGGCTCTTTTCCAGGGGAGTCCAGCTTATGGCAACGAGAGTGGTTTTATATCACAGCTCCCAGGAGCACCAAGTGGGTGGCGCTGCCTGCTTTCCGCTCGAGTCCCCCGCCACGACTGGCGTCATGGGTCAATAAGGTGCTAGACTGGGGGCCGGCAAAGGACGTGCCCCTGTTGCAGGGCCGCATCCGAGATCTCCTAGAAAGAGACATCAGTCTGGTCGTAGTGACGCAGGTTATGTTAATTCACTGAGTTCTGCCCTGCAAATGTCGCCCCCTCCGCCTGTGGGAGTTCAACCCGGAGGGACCACGAGTTCTCCAAAATTTTGTTGGCATGACGCCCGTGGAGATGTACAAATTGTTCTTCGGACCACAAGTAGTGTGTCCGGATTCTACGGAGGACGCAGGTCTGAGCTGCAATCGTCCGGATACTCAAGTAAGTAGCCTTGTGCCCGGATTTGCTATCCGTATATTTATCATAAAATTTCCCCTAAAAGAGCTGTTCTTTAAATAGGAGTGGATATCGAAAGCAAAGCTAATCAGGTGTCCGGCCCCCCTCCCCGAGACCATGCCGGGTCCCGTGCTAGTCAGGATGTTGGAGGTTGTGCCTTCAAAGGAAAGTGAGGGAGGGGACAAGGAAGCTACAGCCTCCTTGAAGGAGATTGTCCGGAAGGGAGGAATCGAAAATTTCTCTCCTCGGGGGAAGAAGAGGACCGCCTTTGAAGACCCGGAGACCATGGCCTCAAAGCGGGGGAAGAAATCTTCGCCAGAGGGTCCTGTGCTGGGGGATACTTCGGCCGAATTATGCCCTCAAGGGGATCAGCCCTCCACCGAGCCGTAAGTAGAGAGGAGTTTTCTTTTTAAGAAACAAGAGAAATCCTTGCTTTATATCTGAGAAAAGTAATCAAAAATTTACCTTGTAGCTCGGGGCTTAGCCCTTCTCAGCAGAGCTCGTCTTCGGGGGATCTTCTTCGGGAGATGATGGAGAGCGGAACGCCTCCCCCTGCCATACCGCCTTGCGAGGCGGGCGACCCTGAGGTATCATCGCGGAGGGTTTCTCCGAATCCGGCAGGGCCGGAAGGTAGTCATATGGCCCCTCAAAGCCCTCCGCGTCCGGCCTTCGAAAAGGGCCATCGGACGAATCCGTCACCGTCTGGTGCGTGGTCGAAGGAGCTGAAGGATCTGCTAGGGTGAGCATCTATCTCAGAGGAGCATCGTGCATTGATGGGTACGGTGATTGAGAGGATTTCATCCACAGAGAGTGGATTGCACGAGGCCATCAGGAGTTTGCTGACATGTTTTGAGGTACGTGAAATAATGTACCCTTTTTGGATAGTTGCGCATAAATAAGATGCGCCATGTGTAGATAGTAGCCCCTGAGACTCTGTGCGTTGTCAAAAGTGACGGCGCGCAGAGGATCATAATCCCAGGTCTAATATGCCGCCTTCATACGTAGGTGGCGAAGTGTCCGGTGTCAAGCCGGACTGATGAATTTGCCGAGCTAAAGCGGCAACTTGACGTGGCAGGTGCCGACATCGCGCTTGTCAACAAGCGGCTTGACGAGGCCCAAGGTATGTAATTCCTCCGGCGGCACCTGGTAAGAGGATCTTTATGCCAGTATCTTACAATGTGTGCGCTTGATGCAGATGGTGCTGCTACCATGGAGAATCTTCGGGCGGAACTTGCCCGAGCCAAGGAGCAAGCCAGGAAAAGTGATGCGTCTGCCGGAAAGGCAATTGAAGAGCTGAAAGCCGAACATGCTGCTCACTGCTAAAGCAAGAAGGAAATGGCCGAGATGGCTGTGAAGCTGAAGAACATTGCTGACCGTTGCAAGCTTCTTGTAAAAGAAGATCGGGCGGAACAGATGGACCTGGAGAAGGCCGTTTCCGATGCCAAGGATGCTCGCTCTGCAATGAGAGCTATGAAGGAGGAGCTGCGTCAGGCCGGAGAGATCGCGGCTGGAAAGCCCTTTATGCTGCGGAGGAAGTTCTGTGATCCTAAACATGCTCCATTAGACCGGATGTGGAGTACATCAGACACTTATCTGGATTTGGAAGCGAGTGTCACGGATGCGGCCGAACACTTCCGGGATCAAGAAGATCGCGAAGTGGAAAAGCTCTTTTGGTCGCAGTTCCATAATCCGGAGCGTCCACTATCATTAGCCGATCGTTTGGCCGAATGGGCCGAGCTAAATAGGTTGTCCGGACTCGCCATGAAGTATGTCATGAGTCATCTGTGGCTAGAGAGGCCAGAGCCGAAAAGTTATTTCAACTTGGTGCAGTAGTTCCTTGGTGCGGCGCCGCATATCAATGCGATGAAGAGGTCAGCGTGCATAGAGGGTGCGCGGATGGCTCTTGCCCATGTGAAAACATACTGGGCGGAAATGGAGGCCACCGCTGTTGCATCCCCAGACTCGGATGGAAGCCGAGTACCTGCCGAGCACTATTTTCAGGAAGTTCTGCAAGGCGCTCGTTTAATAGAGACGCAGTGCTCGAAGGATACTATATTCGAATAGCATATATTATTGTAAAACAATATTTTGATAAATTGTAGAAGCTTTTTATACTTGTGCCTGCAAGTATTTTAATACCTCCTGTGCGGCCGTTTAACATATATGTATATATAATCTGAAAGATGGCAGTCGTCGGCTTCAGCCCCCACGCACATAATGTGGGGGTGTTCGCAGAAGGCGCATTTTCACACTTGATCCAACGTCTTGGTCCTACAAAGGAGGTGATAGCGCAATGAACTATGCAATCGGACTATGATGCTTTATCACTTTCACTTAGCCATAGGAGTTTGACAGTGAGGCTACTTATATAGCCCCTGGTGGCGCATGCGCTCGCCCAAACTCGGGGCGCGTATGTGCCTGGCCGGGAAGCGGCCCTTCGTTAATGCGGAGGAATCCTAAAGATTCCAGTAAGTCATCGAGTTTTTGACCAGTCTCACGCTATATCATGACAGTCAGTTTTCGGCTTTCTCTACTGAGGTGCTCGCCTGGCCGAACCGGGGCACAATCGCAGTAGTTCTCCTGGTGCCGCCTTAGCCGATAGAGCAGAATGTAAGGTAGCAAAACACAGGAGCCGGGCAAAACCAACATTTGACCAAAGACATGATTCAGAGCTGATGCATATAAGGCCAAACTCACGATGCCGAACACTCCCTAAGTTATTCGGTCTTTATGAGGGCGGGTGGGATAACGCCCTTAGTAATAAGCCTATAGTGTCCAGGTACGCGCAAAACTCTAACGTGGCCACATGCCAAAATGCCAGCCTCCTCCTTGGTTATACCAAGAAACCAGGGGATGTGTATCAACAAGAGACAGTAAAAAAGGTTTATGCAGGGTCTTAATCTGAAAAGAATCCTTGGGACGGGTCCTTGCTGCACGTCTGCGCCTGTGTCTCCGTTGTGCCGTATCCTGGACGGGCGTAGCATGGTGTTCATCTGTAAAAGAGAGGACCTTAGTTCAAGAAAGATCGTGCCGAACATGAGTTATACTAAATAAACGAAGTATAAATCGAAATGGGTAAAATTGAGCTTTATTGTCTCTTTTTTTATATGTGCGGAGCCCCTAGTACAGGGGTATATAAGCCTTTATCAATTGTATGTTTATGCCGGACTCGTCTAGCCGTGTCCGTGGTCTTGACGACCTATTTAGGTGCTTTGGCTCGTGAAGCCGCTTTATTGTGGGGCTGTCAAGGCAGCCGCACTGTCTTCCATGCAGGGGGAACACCCAATATTTTCCCTTTAATGAGATGATGCCTCGTGGACCGGGCATCTTAAGCGTGAGAGATGAATAATGCGGTATTTCGTTAAAGCGAGTGAAAGCTTCGCGTCCCAGTAGTGCTTGATAGCTACTTGAGAATGGGGCGATGTGGAAAGTTAGCTGTTCACGACGGAAGTTATCGGGGGAGCCGAACATAACTTCTAGCCGGAGAGAACCCATGCAACGGGCATCTGGGCCTGGCGTTACCCCTTGAAAGGAGGTTTTGCTATGGCGAATTTTTGTTGGGTCTATCCCCATGTTGCGGATTGTGTCCTGGTATAACATGTTTAGACCACTGCCACCGTCCATCAGGACATTTGTAAAGTGGAGTCCGCTGATTATTGGATCTAATACCAAGGCAGTCCAGCCTGCATTCCGGATACTTCTAGAGTAATCCTGATGGTCGAAGGTGATCGGTTTTAACAACCATTGGCGAGACTCCTTTGGGATAGGCCGTATGGCGCGTATCTTTGTTGGCTCCATTCTGTTCGTCACGTGAAGTAAGTTTACTGTTTCGACTTCTTGTGGGAAATCCTTTTGTTTCCTGGTGCTCTGCTTGTGGAGTTCATCGTCGTCCTCACTTGGTGTGTCGAGCCCCTTGCGTTCGGTGTTGAGTTTGCCGGATTGCTTGAAAACCCAACAATCTCTGTGGGTATGGTTCGCAGGTTTCCCGGGAGTACTGTGTATTTGACATATCTTGTCCAAGATTTTGTTTAAGTTGGATAACTCGTCCCTGTTATCCTTGAGGGGCGGCTTTCTCTGATTCTGCCACGAGCTTTTGAATCCGGCGTTGACCGCCGTGCTCTTCGGGTTGTTTCTCTTATTCCGACGCTGGTCCTTGTTGCGTCGGTGTTTTCTGTTTCCATCCCTAACTTTGGATGTACTTGGGTCACTGGTGCTACATCTTGCCAACCAGCTGTCCTCTCCTGCGCAAAAGCGGGTCATGAGGCTTGTTAGTGCGGCCATTGTTCTTGGCTTTTCTTGGCCGAGGTGTCTGGTGAGCCATTCGTCTCGAACGTTAAGCTTAAAAGCTGCTAGGGCTTCGGCGTTCGGACAGTCGACTATCTGATTCTTTTTAGTAAGAAATTTGTTCCAGAATTTCCGGGCTGACTCTCCGGGCTGTTGAGTTATGTGACTGAGATCGTTTGCATCCGGAGGGCGGACATAGGTCCCTTGAAAATTTGCCCGGAAAGCATCCTCAAGCTCTTCCCAACTTCCAATGGTGTTTTCGGGAAGGCTTTTGAGCCAATGCCGGGCTGGCCCTTTAAGCTTGAGGGGTAAGTATTTTATGGCATGGAGGTCATCTCCTCTGGCCATGTGTATGTGGAGGATATAATCCTCGATCCAGACCCTAGGGTCTGTTCTTCCGTCATACGGGCTTGAATCCCGCTGGAAATTCATGGTCCAGCACCTCATTGGTGAAACATAGGGGGTGGGTGGCACCCCTGTATTTGGGTGTGCCGTGATGTTCGAATATTTGTTGTGTTGCATTGCTTACTAGAGCTTGCTTTCTTGGCCCGTAGATAGATCTGGCTGGGCCATCTTTTTGATGCGGATCCTTTGGTGGATCGCGTGCCGGCTTGTGTGCATCGCCGCTTGCCGCTCCATGTTGGCCATGCGGTCGTCTATCCGACCGGGTGGCTTTCCTATTTTTTGACTGCGGGGGCTCTAAGGCCTCCTCGTCAAATTCAGGCAGTAGCTTTCGCTTTGGATAGCTTTTTGTGCGGCGACTGCCGCCATATTTGTCTGCGGTGTTGCGTACTTTGCTCCATCTGATTCTGAGTGCATCTTCCGTAGTTTTGATCTTCCGCTTCTGCTTTTTCAGGCTACGCGTAGTAGCGACGAGCCCTTCATGGAGGTTCTTTTGCTCCATGAGCCTATCCGGCGTAAGGTCGTCCGGACTGTTGTTTTCGCCGGGGATGGGGTGTTCGGTTTGTTTATCCAAGTTGCCCTGCTCGGACGGTTGCTCGAAGGCATGTTCGTCGTCCGCCGACTCGTCCTGCTCTATGGCTGGGTCTGTATGGCTGCTGTCTCTGTCGAGGCGGGGCTTGGAGCGGCGCTTACGTCACCGCTTTGATTGCTTTTCGAGTGAATGATCCCTCGTTGCATCCCTGTGTTCCTCGTCGTCGCGTCCTTTGGGTGTGTCCACCATGTATACATCATGAGATGAGGTGGCTGTCCAGTGCCTTATAGGCGTTGGTTCATGTTCATCTCCTACATCGTCGTCCATACCGTCGATGTCTTTAGAGTAGAAGTCGAGCACGCCGTTTAAATTATCGACAGTGGCTATGAAGTGGGTGGTGGGTGGGTTTTGAATTTCTTCCGCATCCCAACCTTGTTGACCATAGTCCGGCCAGGGCTCTCCTGATAAAGAGAGAGACTTTAGTGAATTCATAATATCGCTGAAGGGCGAGTGCTGAAAGATGTCCGCGGCGGTGAACTCCATGATCGGCGCCCAATCGGGTTCGATCGGTAGGGGCACGGAGGGCTTGGAGTCTGGAGAGGAGTCTGGCTCCTTGGAGTCACGGGCTTCGCAGAGAATAGGGCTGATGTTCGGCTCGACTGCCATAGAAATTTCAGCCCCCGAGGCGGTGTCCAACCACCCATCCTCGATTGGCGCAGTTGGCTTCGAATTAAGAGTCGGAGCTGATGCGGGTGCGGCCTCCAGGGCACTGTTCAGCGGCAGAGCTAGATCATGTCCATCGTGACAGTGCGGCGCGCTTGGTTGCGGCTCGAATCCGTCGAAGATCAAGTCTCCGCGGAGGTCCGCTGTGTAGTTTAAACATCCAAATCTGACCTGACGGCCAGGGGCGTAGCTTTCGATCTGCTCCAGATGGCCAAGCGAATTGGCCCGCAGTGCAAAGCCGCCAAATACGAAGATCTGCCCGGGGAGAAAAGTCTCACCCTGGATCGCATCGTCGTTGATGATCGGAGAAGCCAGCGGGCCCAAAAGTGACGACACAGAGGAACTCTCAATGAAAGCACCAATCTCGGTGTCAAAACCGGCGGATCTCGGGTAGGGGGTCCAGAACTGTGCGTCTAGGAGGATGGTAACAGGAGGCAGGGGACACGATGTTTTACCCAGGTTCGGGCCCTCTTGATGGAGGTAAAACCCTACATCCTGCTTGATTAATATTGATGATATGGGTAGTACAAGTGTAGATCTACCACGAGATCAAGGAGGCTAAACCCTAGAAGCTAGCCTATGGTATGATTGTTGTCCGTCCTACGGACTAAAACCCTCCGGTTTATATAGACACCGAAGAGGGCTTGGGTTACACAGAGTCGGTTACAATGGTAGGAGATCTACATATCCGTATCGCCAAGCTTGCCTTCCACGCCAAGGAAAGTCCCTTCCGGACACGGGACGACGTCTTCAATCTTGTATCTTCATAGTCCAGGAGTCCGGCCGAAGGTATAGTACAGCTATCCAGACACCCCCTAATCCAGGACTCCCTCAGTGTGGCTGCCATGAATGAGGTAATCTTTATCTTGAGGCTAGAAATTACGGAATTAGAGGCACGCATTATGCAAGCAACCCAAGAATTGGAGGAAGTAAGAATGTTGCATTTGAAGACGAAGGAGGTCATGCTGTTTCTGCTATCTGAAGCCCAAGATAATCCCGGTTCTTCTTTAGATACCAGTTGAAATTTTCATTAGATTATTGTACTTGCATGTTGTGTCATGTCTCTGAATGGATTATGTTGCAAGATCCCCTATGTTGTCCATGTGTTGTAATGATCCGAATTTTTTAGGCGAGGTAATCCTCAGTACTTGTATGATTGACATAAGGTGAACTATTTTTCGTGTGAGCATATTGTATTGGATGAAATAACTGTTTGACTCAGAGTGTATCCAACCTACTGATTTCGAAGATCACGACATTTCTAAATCATAATCATATATAAAGGTGGAATAAATCTTTGTTGTGTTTTTGAAGAAATAAATAACAAAACATATAATTATCTGTGGATATTCGTAATCAAATACAAATTGGATTTGAATTTAGTTTGCCAGGTCCCAGGGCAAATGTGAATGCTAAATTTCCCAAGTTTTGAACAAAGCGGCTAAACACCCACTATAATTTGTGGGCTGCCCGAAGCAAGTGTTTGCGAGATGGAAATTACTGTCTACCCCTGACACTTGACATCCTTATCGACAGGATTTACACTGATGTCGAAAGGGGTAGACTAGTAACTTCAATCAGACGTGACATGACGGCCTCTGAGCGCATTCAGACATGGTGGGCGCCAAACATGGGCGGCAAAACACATTTGATTCAAGCTCGTCCGAAAGACATGTGTCTCTTCCTCCATTTCCCCATTCATACACGGTGTGCGGCAAAACAAACTCTCCTCGTCCGAAATCGATGTTGGCTTATATTTTAAATAGGGGCAGATGTGTAACTTCCATCAGACGTGACACAACTGCCCTACCTGTCAGCCCCGTTCATACACCGTGGGCGCCAACCGTGGGCGGCAAAACACCCTCTCCTCGCCCGAAATAGTTACCGGCAAATATTTGGGAGATGAGAGATTACCGTCCTATCCCCAACCGACGCGATGTCAGAAATTTTAAACGAGGGATAAGTTCGTAACTTTCCCCCATTTCAGAGAAGCGTTTCCCAAAGTTGGAGATCCCCCATCCCCTCCATTTCCCCATTCATACACCGTCGGTGGCACGACAACCTCCACACTGCGGCCAGCCTCCTCCATCCGCCACCCCATCCTCCACCTTGTCGGAGCCGCTACCCCTACCCCGTCGTCCACTTCAAGAGATGGACGTCTCTCATCCACGGTGCTGGACCAGGATCCTTTCATCGCCTCCTCTCGCTTCATCGGCACCGTCGTCCACCTTGGCGTTGCCGCTCCTACGAACGCCTCGTCCACGGCAACATGATA